>NW_025215798.1:0-25452 GCF_010389155.1 Erigeron canadensis | reverse complement strand
CTATTTTAATCACCGGTCTTATGATAATTAGATAACAATTAGGAATTGTTTCATACTATTTGAAACTATTAAAACTCTTGATTTGAGTAATAATTGTAAATTTAAAAATTAAATATAAATACTTTTTGTAACTTTTAAAAAAAATTTTTTAAAAATCTCATCAAGTGATGGCTAAAAATAAATATGAATTAAGTATTGAAGGATAAAAAGTGTAAATTGTGATGGAAAAAAAATGTAAATTAATGAGACTTTTTCTACAAATTAATGTAATACTATTATAATAATATTTTGATAATGATTATTAGGATTTTTAATTTATAGTTAATCTAAATGATGACATAGACGGGAGTCAATTGATGAAATTAAACGATTTGATTGATTATCAAGTTATTAATTCAAATGTCTTATATTAAGATACTAGATTTTCGACCTGTGACAAATACACGGGTTTACATTACTATAAAGATTAGATTATTATCAAAATTAACTTCATGAAAGCTAAAAAGTTATTGACTCAAAAGAAAAATAGCCAAAAAATAATCCTGAAAAATGTTAAAAATGTAACTAAAAATAAAGTTAGATGTTTCATCAAAAAAGTGAGCTTACATGCGTGTTTAACTAGTAGAAACATTACGTGGATGGCTTTTACTTGAAAGCTTGAGATTAATCGGAACGCTTATTTTCAGGTAGATGTCCAAAGTTCGAAATTAATGAATAATGAATTGAGCAGTATATCTTTTTGCCTTGTTAATAAATAATTTTATAGTCAATTGTTAAGATAAATACATGTTATTAATAATATATTAATGAAAGTGTTGTTCATCTTCCAATACTTCACGAAAGAAGGATCAAAGTACAATTACTTTTAAAATCTTAATATATTTACGTTAGATTTATTTATCTTTTAGTAAAAAAATTTATATTTATATGATAGAACGCATAATTAAGATATATAATAACTACGGAGTATTATTCTATTGATTATATGCTAGCTATTATTTTTTTTATTTTATTGGATATATATGAGTTATTATTCATAATCTATTATATTAGAATTACTGGTTAAAAAAAATGTAAATTTTTAATTGTGAATAAAAAAGTGTAAATTAAAATAATTTAAATTAAGTATTAGTGAGGAAAAAAAGCGTAAATTATTCAAGGAAAACAAAAAGTGTAAGTTAATAAGATTTTTTTTTCTAACAAACATTAATATAATATAATATAATAATATTTAGATAATGATTATTAGGATTTTAATTATAACTAAATTAATAATGACATCATCAATTCAATCTAATAAAATCGAGATATATAATTGGTTAATAAACTATTAGGTTACTTGTGTTTTACTCGTAGTATAGATAAAGAAATGACATTATCAATTATATTTTAATAAAATTTAGAGCTAAGATGGTTAATAAGCTATTAGGTTGTTATCTTTTAATAATGATAAAAATATTAAAATACTACTATAAATTTATTATTTATGTAATATTAAATATAGTATGAATATTCACTTTCATATTAGAGTATCTAGAACATTATTTTATAGGCTATAATTACAAGGCTTAATTGTAATCCCTCATTAATAAAATTACTTAAGTCTTTTCCTCTCTCACAAAAAAAGATATAAAATAAAAAAAAAATGAAAAAAAAAATTAAAAAATTAAAAGTTGAGATACCTTTGGCCAAAATAGCAATACGAGTAATGCTATCAATTACTGAAAGCCTCTCATCGTGCGCGAAGTTTTGGATACGAAGTCTATGCATAAGAATGTGTAGCATATTTATATAGTTTGGTCTTTGTGGTAAAGCGAAATGAGATATTGATTCATTTACGTATATGGCGTAATTGATGCTACAATAGATTTTTACAAAGACCTAGATATATTTCTCCCATGGTTGATCATATTATTGGTAGATTGGAATACCGTGATATACAAATATTTATTGTATCTCCTTGCTATTATTAGATCTTGCAAATGGCTTAAAGTTTCACATGGATATAAAATGTTCGAGCATGTATCAATTTTTAATGATCAACATATATGAATGTTCTTATGAACGATATGGTTTGAGATTATGTCATTATTTGGAAAACAAGATATGTGTATGGCACAATTGCCGCATACAATATCATTATTACATATTGACATCATTATGTTTTAACGAGGCATAATTTTACTAATTGGACATTCGAGGGGGAGATTCATAAATTATTAAAGAATGGATGATCCAAGTGACTCTCATGAATATTCTATATAGTTGCCTGTAAATATAAGACTTAAGAATGGATGATCAAAATTCATATAAGTGAATCTAGGGATGAGATTTTAACCCGAAAACCCGTGACCCGTTCTGAAACCGCCCGTACCCGACCGAACCGACCCGCCGCGTAACCAAACGGGCCGGTTCACGGTTCCACATTTTGATGCATTTTCGGGTCCGGGTCGGCCGGGTCAAACCCGAAATTTCCGGTTTGACCCGTTAACCTGAAACATTCACTATAAGAGTAGTTTGGCATGGAAAGCGAGAGCGAGAAAGAGATGGTAGATGAGTAACCTGTAACATATTTGTTTGTAATCTCAAAAACCATGTTTTTTTGGATATATATATATATATAAAGATAGTAATGATGAAATTGAAGAAAGCTTTTCAACAAGAAGAGCACGAGCAGAAGATTGACAAGATTTCATGGGCATGATTTATGAGCATAAGCTATTATTGATGATGATGATGAAATGGTATATATATATACTGATGTTTTCGTGATACAGACTAAAAGATGGAGTAAATGACTTTGAATATTAGTCATGGTCATATATCCTTGTAAAGTCACGTGAAGCACATAATCTGATATGTGTAGAAAAAGTGGACACATTTTCAAAAGCCTCTCTTTACCACACATTTACTTCAATTTTGTTTAAATATATTTTGGTAAATGATCAGTATCAAATATCAATGTAAACTAACCACTTATCACATTCCTCATGTAAATATTAAATTATATTTTAAAACTTTACAGCTAAGTTATTTCACACACTTACCATATATATCTACATCTAGGGAAGATTATAATTATATTATATGTACTCATTACAACACATAAATTACAGATTGAGAGGACACACCAATATAAACTAAAAAGAGAGTTTCCACCATCTCCGATCTGCTTACATGGGGCACGTCAACACCCCATGTCTCATGTCTCATGCATCATCAATAAGTTTTATCTTACAACAGGATCATCATTGTTATCAACCCACTCCACCAGCAAACCCATTTTTTGCAGCAAGCAATCAATTTTCGGTTCTAGCCGGGCAAACCCGAGCCCGACCGGTTAAACCCGGGCCCGAACCGACCCCGCCGGGAGGTTAACGGGCCGGGTCACGGTTATGTTTTTCATGAAATCACGGTCGCGGGTCATGCCGGTTCGGGTCGGGTCAGGCCGGGTTTTGACCCATGCACATCCCTAAGTGAATCTCATGAAAAGATGGATATAATACAATTTAATATTGTATTATCTCAAAAATCGAGCATTTATTGAATAAGACTTTTGTCTACTTACGAATTATATTGACTTAAAGTCAAAGAGATTCAATATTGACAAAGCTTACTCATTAAGCTTTTATCGGTCTTGAGCCGCAAATGAGATTTTGATGTATCTTATTAGGTACTCTACAATTACTAATCAATACAAGTCTTCGAATCTACATGCCAACATTGGAAGAAACTCACGACATATTTCGGTACATGATATCAAAAGAGTTCAATGTGAAATATGGTTGAATTATATTTTCTTGATCGCTCAAAGGATAGTCACAAACAATTTAGTTATTTCACAAATGGCGACACTACAAAATTTCATGGTAAATAAGCACATCATCAAACTATGAAGATGGTCATGATCAAAGATTAATGATAAAGATGTCCAAGAAAACTGTGTTCACAAGACTAGCTCAATGGTATCATTTGAAGATAATGTGGTATATTTAGATCAAGCTCAAACAATAATAGAGTCAATCTCGACATATGATCAACAAGACGGTGACACAATAGTCTTCATCAATCACACCTAATCGAGCAATAATTGGATAGATTATCGAATCATTTATATACAAGATCAATATTCGATATTTCGAAGACGGATATTCAAATGAGGGGGAGTATTATACGCGCTGCACTCTTTTTCCTTCATCGAGTTTTTATCCCACTGGATTTTCTTGGTAAGGTTTTTAATGAGGCAAAATTTGTCATATTTGCGTACAATAAAGTGTGAATATCCAAAGGAGAGTATGTATTATATATAGTATAGATATTCACTTCCATATTAGAGTCTCTAAGACATTCTTTTATAGGCTATAAATACAATGATTAATTGTAATCCCTTATTAATAGAATTACTTAATTCTTTTCTTCTCTATCTTATTATTATTATTATATTATTATTATTATTATTATTATTTATATTATTATTATTATTATTATTATTATTATTATTATTATTATCATCATTATGGGAAATGTTAAATACAGCCATAAGGGTTGTATTTGATGTGCATAAAAAAACTTGTACCTTCATATTAAAAGTCCGCCCCCTGATTTTCATGGTAAATGTACAAACAATTTATGCACCTTAAACACAGCCCTAAGGGCTGTATTTAGCAAATCCCTATTATATTATTATTATTATTTTATAAAAACATCACTTATATTAGAAACTGATAGAGTTTACAAGAAATTAGTGGGAAGCCGAGATACTAACTGGGCGCCCACTCCTTTAGCTATAGCAAAACTAACTCTACTAAATATATGTGCGGCAACACGTGCACCAATGTCTTGAGTCGTGGAGAACTTTCGAACTCGCTTTAGTAGAGTCACTACATCCTTTTCAAGTTCTCGAAAGGATGAAAAAGAAAAGGGCAAAAACCCATATCTATAATAATAATAATAATAATAATAATAATAATAATAATAATAATAATAATTATTATTATTATTATTATTATTATATATAAAAAAAATTATTTGAAAATAATATATTAGGTGTCACAATAGAACACGTAAATAATTTATTACAACAAAATAATTTCACTAATTTATATTTAGTGGTCTTAGGAGAACAAATAGGTTCAATACAAAAAAGAGTTGAAGATTTAATTAAAAATATAAAATACAAAAATGAAATAGTAGTAAATGAAGCTACAACTAGTATTCAGCCACCTCCAGAAATCAATGATTTCAAAATAAAATCTACAACAAATGACTTAGAAAAACTATTAGCAGAAAAGTTTAAAAATTTTAATATTAATGTAATAAACAGTAGCAAGTATGATAGTTGCAGGCTTTACAGGTCAATTAAAAAGATGGTGGGATAATTACCTTACCACCGCAGATCAAACTCAAATACTGAATACAGTTAAAGAAGAAAATGGTACAACAAAAATGAATGCGGTCTACTCACTAGTGGTTAATATTATAGAACACTTTACGGGTAGATGGTTAGATAATTCTGAAAATATTAGAAATTTACTAAATAGCTTAAAATGTCCAACTTTAACCTCATTTAGATGGTATAAAGATACATTTTTAAGTAGGGTAATGGAATTACCAGATTCTAATACGTTTCATTGGAAGTCTAAATTTATAGACAGTCTCCCTAATTTATTTGCTGAAAGAGTTAGAAGAACTCTTAGGGAAACGAAGACAACAATAAATTATGATAAATATACATATGGAAAACTAATTGGCACATGCGTACAAGAAGGATTAGCATTATGCAATGAAATAAATTAAATCAACAAATAAAAAGATATAGCTTTTTAGAAAGGAAACAAATGGGAAGTTTTTGTGACCAATTTGGTATGGAATGTAAAAATACTACAAAGGAAAAATATATTCCACAAAACAAAAATTACAAACGAAAAAGAAATTATAATAAACACTCCAAAATAAAAAGGAGAGAAAAGACAGAAGAGAGAAAAAATAAAAGACAAAAAGATTATAATAATAAACCAAATACATGTTATAGGTGTGGCAAAATAGGCCATTATGCAAATAAATGCAGAGTAAAGAAAAAGATTAATAATCTTAATATAGATGAAGATTTAAAAGAAGGTTTAATGAGAATCTTATTAAACTCATCAGATTCAGGAACTGAAAATGAATCTGAAAATTTAGATTTGAAGAAGAAATATATTGTATAAAAGAAGAAGATTTTATATCTGAAGAAGAAGAAAATTCTTGCAATAATAATTGTTGTCAAAATAAAAACGAAGAATATGATATTATGAAATACAAGCTCAATTTGAAGATTTAAAAATTAATGTTTTAAATAGTGAAACTTTTGATGTACTAAAAATGGTACAAGATGAAGAGGTAAGATCAAAAATCATTAGTCATTTATCTAATAATGGAGAAGGATCATCAAATGATTCAGAACCTTATACAATGTCCGACGTATATAAAATACTTAAACAAAAACAAAAAGACAATTTGTCTACTAATGTCTCCATGCAAGACTTAATACATGAAATTGATAATTTAAAAGGCGAGATAAATAATCTCAAAAACAATAATAATAAATTAGATAATAGAATTACTATTTTAGAGACAAAAGGAAATATAAAATAATTGGAGAAAATAAACAACTTAATCCAATAATAGAAGAAAATAAACAAGTTATTCCAAATGAGGAAGATGATTTTTAGCTACACTAGAAATGGTGACTTCAAGAAAATGGTTTGTTAAGATTAATTTATTAATAGACAATCATTATAGAAAAGAATTTATAGCTCTAGTTGATAGTGGAGCAGATTTAAATTGTCTACAAGAAGGATTAATTCCTACTAAATATTTTCAAAAAACTACACATTCATTAAGCACGGCAAATGGTGAAAAAATGAATACTAAATATAAACTACAAAATGTTAAAATGTACAAAAAAAATGTTTGCATACCAACTAATTTTATACTTATTAAAAATATAACAAATCAGATGATTTTAGGCGCTCCTTTTATTGAGAAGATATTCCCAATACAAGGGGTTGATAAAAACGGAATAACAGGAACTTTTAATAATAAAGCAATAACTTTTGAATTTATTACTCAACCTTTTACAAGAGCACTCTCAGAAGTAAAAGATTTGCTAATAGCAAAATATAAGCAAGTTAACTTTCTTAAAGAAGAAATTAATATTAACACTATTGAAGAAAAATTAGAAAATCCCAAATTAAAAGAAAAAATTAAACTATTAACCAATCATTTTACTCTAAAAATTTATGATGATCATCCAAATGCATTTTGGAATAGGAAAAAGCATATTGTAAATCTTCCATATGAAGATGAATTTCATGAAAGTAAAATACCTACAAAAGCTAGGCCTTGTCAAATGAACTCGCAATATCTTGATCTATGTAAAAAAGAAATTGATACCCTTTTACAAAAAAGGTTAATAAAACCTTCTAAATCACAATGGTCATGTACTGCTTTTTATGTTAATAAACATGCAGAGCAAGAAAGAGGTGTCTCTCGTCTTGTTATAAATTATAAGCCTTTAAATAAAGTTTTAAAATGGATTAGATATCCAATTCCTAATAAAAAAGATTTATTAGATAGGTTACATGAAGTACTTATCTTTTCTAAGTTGACTTAAAGTCGGGATATTGGCAAATCCAAATTAGTGAGAATGATACTTATAAAACTGCTTTTAATGTCCCTTTTGGACAATATGAATGGAATGTTATGCCATTTGGGCTTAAAATGCTCCCTCGGAATTTCAAAAAATTATGAATGACATTTTAATCCTTATAGTGATTTCATTATAGTCTATATTGATGATATCTTGGTATTTTCGAAAGATATTGAAACACATTTTAGACATCTTCAAATATTCGAGAAAATTATCATTAACAATGGTCTAGTAATTTCTAAATCAAAAATGACGCTTTTCCAAACAAATGTCAGATTTCTTGGTCATAATATTGAGAAAGGAAAAATAATACCTATTAATAGAAGTATAGAATTTTCTACAAATTTCCGGATAAAATTTTAGATAAAACTCAATTACAAAGATTTTTGGGAAGTTTAAATTATATTTCCCCATTTTACAAAATCTTTCTCAAGATACCGCTATCTTATATTATTGACTAAAGAAAGTTCCATGTCCTTAGACTGATAAGCATACTGAAACAGTCCAGAAAATTAAACAAAGGGTTAAAAGTATCCCTTGTTTAACATTGGCAAATCCTAATTGGAAAAGTTTATAGAAACAGATGCCTCTGATATAGGATACGGAGGAATTTTAAAACAAATTGATGAAAATAAACAAGAATATTTGATTAGGTTCCATATAGAGAAATGGAACAACGCACAAAAGAATTATGCAACTGTTGCTAAAGAAATTCTCGCAATTATTAAGTGTGTTTTAAAATTTCAAGAAGATTTATACAATCAACATTTTATTATTAAAACAGATTGTCAAGCTGCCAAATTTATGTTTAATAAAGATTTCAAGCATGATGTGTCAAAACAAATGTTTGCCAGATGGCAAGCCCACTTAGCTCCTTTTGATTTTGAGATACTATATAAGAAAGGGGAGGATAATAGTCTCCCTGATTATCTAACTCGTGAGTTTTTACAGAAAATGTCCAAATGATCCCACATTCAAGAGAGAGAGGAAGCTACCCAGGAAGGGGTAGAGGTAGCCAACCCAGAGATGGGAAAAGGCCCCTAGTTGCACAACAAGGAAGGAGACAGCTAATAGCTGCAAATCTCGCTTCCTCATCATCCTCATCATCTCATCATCTCCAAAAGAAGATATGTATGGAGAATTCAGAGAGGAATTTATAGAATTCCTAAAAAATAAGAAAGGCGATAATATCCCTTCATATCTCAAAGCAGCAACAGAAGAAGAATCAGATGATGCTGCTGAATATGTTTGAATTCCCTACAAGGAGGTCATATTCACCTTAGAACATGAAGATATTTAAGGTATTATGAAACAGGTAATGATCCCTGGAATATTATGACAAGGTATTTAGACAATGCATCATATGCAGCCACATCATACAAACCAAGGTCATACTATGAAGCCCTTTTAAATGCTACAGGTACATGTGAATTTCAACACTTTTATGCAAATTCAAACTCAAAAATTTTTAATTTTAGTAAAACAATAATAAAACATATAATTTTACCTGATGAATGGGGACTTAGTACCCTAAAAGAAAAAAAATTTACTTATGCAGAATCACGCATCCAAGTAAAATATAATTATTGGGATTATATAGATAGCTTTCATAAAGCTTTTTTATACGAAAATCCTCAAAGGAAACATACTTGGTTCTTTAAAGTTTGTGAAAAGGTTTATAACTGAAAAATTCCAAATTGGTTTATTATTTGGTGGAAAACACATGGACCATCCGTCCAAATTCTACCGGATCCTTATAAAAGTCTTTATATCGAATGGGTTAATATTAGCCCAAAATTGAAAGATGCAATCATCAAGAACAATAGTTCTAAAGAGGTCATGCCCTCGCTACATTTCTTTACTAAATTTCAATCCCATAGATTTGGAAATCGATGCCAGAAGTCAATTTTCCTGAAGATAACCCCCCTTGTATACAAAGGGTATTCTTGACAAATTTTTGGAGAAAAATGATAGAAAAAGATCATACTAAGGGATTAATACAATCCAAGATACATTGGACAAACTCAAGAAAGCTCTTGAATCATATAAAGAGCAAAGGGAATATCTCAACAGCCAGGAGAATCCAGGTCTTTTTCAACAAATTGAAGAAAAACTAAGAAGACAAGGACATAATGTGGTGTCCAAGCAGAATATTATAAAAGCCTACATTCAAGAAATGAGAAAGGACATCCTTCAAAATAGCAAGTGGAACAAATCCGACACTTCCATGAATTCTGAAGACAATTATCTAGCTGGAGAATCTCAACCGCAGTCCGAAGAAATACCTTTGGAAGACATTTTGATGAAATGGAAGAAACGTTAATCAAACGTTTTACGGATAAGCAAGAATCTCCGACAACATCAGACAAGAGATAAAGTTCACAATAATACAAGACAAAAGCAATGGTTAAAAGAGGTCCTACCTCCATCAATAGTCATCATATGGAAAAAAATCATAAGACTCTAATTGAATTAAAAATTCAACTTGAAAGACACGTATGGAGCCAAATGGAGTATACATGTTGATACCAAATTCTAAGACACAATTCAAGTTACAAGAAGCATCTCTTCTGCACCATAAAAGCCATGCAATGGCCAGAGAAAAATCAAGCTTTCTTTTACTAGTTTTTGTACTTTCCAAATTTTCTTGTATCTTGTAATAAATTATCCAATAAAATAATAAAAAGTTTGAAGTACGTGAGCTATTGTTCCTAATTATTGTTCATTTCTTACCTTCTACTATAAGGTTAGTTTTCTTAATTTATTTGTTATTTAGATAAGCCTAATGATAGGCTAAATATTAATATGTTGGATATCACCAATCCATATCCTAATTTCATGGGTCTAATAAAATAGACTCTTAGATTATGTCTAAATAAGCCAAACAATCTTAAAGTCAAGGTTGTTATTAAACCAGGCAGTCATTATGGATAATCTTGTGTCATGGTCGTGGTCTGGCCCTATTTTAGCCGGGTTTGGCATGGTTTGGATGTTTAATCATTGACAGACATTTGATTTAAAAATAGTATCTTGACAGGTTTTGTTACGTAATTAAAAATTTTAATAATTTCCTTTGACTAATAACGGCTATTTAGACGTAACCTGGATTATTATTGTTATTATTATTATTATTATTATTATTGAATGACATTAAAAAAAAAGTGAAAAGAAAGGAGAAAAATGTAACTACTCCATATTAGCTTAGCTTCTCAAGGAAGCTAATAGTTTCACTCCTATCTGTATTTATGAGTATATACAACTTTCATACTTTCATTTTATTACAGTTATATATATATAGTAACGGTTTAAGGTAGGATGGATAATGATGATGATATATAGATGCATGTAGTCATATATAGTTGTTAGCTAGGAAGACTCAAATCAGTGACCCCGCAAGCTCAGTCGGTTCAATCTCAACCGGCCGCCAGCTCTTCAGTAGTCCCATCCACAGCTGGAGGATTTAATCTCACATACTAATATTTAAATATTGCAGGCATGCAACTCTACTCTTTACAGAATTTGCCGTGTTTTGTGATGATCGTGGCATGCATGCATTAGAAGGGAACTAAGCTTACGGCGCACCATATATATATACACACCAAAGCAAATTAAAATGGGGTGGCGGAATGTAATTAAGAATAGAACAATTGTAGATCGAGATGGCTCGATCTATGATGAAAAGAAAACATTTTCCTCCACCATTCTCTTGATTATTTTAGAATGTTGTTGAACAAAATTCATTTTAATTAGAACAGTGTATGTATGGGATTGGTGGTGGTGCATGGGATTGGTGATATAGAAAGGATTTGAAGGTGGATCAGTGTATGTATGGCCGGATTGATGTAAATACAGATAGATATACATTATAGAGATGACAGATACATAAAAACATATATAGATGATGATATAGATATATACATGAAATATATATACGATGATGATGATAGATGAAACATTTAGAGTTAACTAGTTATTGTACATGTGTTATCGCGAAATATGTTTTTTACATGATAAAGTTGTAAAAGAATACTAATAAAAATGTTATAAAGGAATAATAAGATGTATATAAACATAAACAATAATTATATTGCATACCCGTAAAACGTAACGATGATATATATTAAAAACTTTGTGTATATATATATGGGGATGAGAATATAAGGTTGTGGGTATTTAAGCTTAGGTGTGGAACACTCACATATTGTTTTTTTTAATTCAGAAAAATCATGGGGACCCATGCATTATTTATAAATTCATTAAAAAAGAAGTAATAAAATATTAGTATGTAAAGGGTTCCACAGCTAAGCTTAGGTGTCGGACAGTCTTAATATTCTCTTTTCCCTATATATATATATATACACTATATACTACATATATAAAGATTGATGTAAATAATCAAAATCTAAATGTTTAAAAGTAAAATTAAAACTGTTTATAAGTTGTTTAATTAAACATGAGAATTCAAAAATTTAATGCCTAGATATATAAAGATTGATGTAAATAATAAAAATCCAAATGTTTAAAAGTAAAACTGAAAATGTTTATAAGTTGTTTGATTAAACATGAAAATCCAAAAATTTAATGTCAAGAAAATGAAAGCAAAACTATAATGTAAGGTTAAATCAAAAGATAAGTCTTTTCTTAAATAGACCACTAAGTAGCAATAAAAATAATGAAATATAAAAAATTAATATAGATGTATAAAAATATATAAGTAATAATTACTATATTAATGTTTAATGTTACATGATGTGGTAGCAACATTTATCGTTTAGTATTATTGTCTTTAACTTGCTATAGCTCGGGCCTAATAATATTTTATGAAATATGAGTTCCCACCACCAAGGCATTCGCTCTTTCCCCAAACGACATGCACCCTGTGTCTAGGGCTGTAAACGATCGAACGAACACGAACGGAGCCTTGTTCATATTCGTTCTTTTAACTTAACAAACGGTTCATGAAGTAATAAACGAACATAATGACTTGTTCATGTTTGTTTGCGTTCATGAACAAATGTTCACGACACAAACGAACGAACACTAATGAACGAACCAATCAAACGAAATATTATATATTAAGTAATTTTATTTAAACATTTTATGTATATTATATAAAAGAAATATTTGTATTTAAACTACTTTTTTATATGTAAATGAATATAACGGATTATTGTTCACGAACATTATCGAACTATTATTCATTTTACTGGTGCAAAATGAATTGGCACCAGTAACCTCCAGCTGGTTACTATAACCCAACGTTCCTGTAATCACCACCAGTAACCTCCAGCTGCAGAGCTGCGAATTGGCACCATGGCAGTGACAGACCGAATAGATGGCTCCTCATCATATGGATCATCAATGTGTCTTCGAAAATATGCCACAAGCCCTTCATTTCCTCATTCTTGGTTTTTTGGAATTTGGCCAAGGCTTGTGGCATATTTTCGAGACACATTGATGACATATGAGAGGAGCCATCTATTCGGTCTGTCACTGCCAATGGTGCCAATTCGCAGCTCTGCAGTGGAGTTACTGGTGGTGATTACAGGAACGTTGGGTTATAGTAACCAGCGGAGGTTACTGGTGCCAATTCATTGCACCAGTAAAATGAATAATAGTTCGATAATGTTCTGAACAATAATCCGTTTTATATGCATTTAAATAAAAAGTAGTTTAAATACAAATATTTCTTTTATATAATAACATAAAAATGTTTAAATAAAATACTTAATAATAAATATGTCGTTGATTGGGTGCGTTCATTAGTGTTCGTTTGTTGTTGTGGTGTTGACATTTGTCATGAACGCAAACAAACATGAACAAGTCATTATGTCGTTTATTACTTCATGACAGTTGTTAAGTTAAAAAAGAACGAATATGAACAAGGCTCCGTTCGTGTTCGTTCGATCGTTTACACGCCCTAGACACAGGGGTGCATGTCGTTTGGGGGAAAGAGCGAATGCCTTGGTGGTGGGAATCTATTTCATAAAAATATATTAGGCCCGAGCTATAGCAAGTTAAAGACAATAATACTAACGATAAATGTTGCTACCACATCATGTAAAACATTAAACATTAATATAGTAATATACTTATAATTTTATAACATCTATATTAATTTTTATTCATTATTTTTATTGCTACTTAGTGGTCTCTTTTAAGAAAAGACTTATCTTTTGATTTAACCTTACATTATAGTTTTTGCTTTCTTTTTTGACATAAATTTTGGATTTTCATGTTAATCAAACAAATTATAAACATTTCAGTTTTACTTTTAAACATTTGGATTTGATTATTTACATCAATCTTTATATATCTAGGCATTAAATTTTTGAATTCTCATGTTTAATTAAACAACTGATAAACAGTTTTAATTTTACTTTTAAACATTAGATTTGATTATTTACATCAATCTTTATAGAGTAGTATAGGTATATCTATATCTATAGGGAAAAGGAATATTAAGAATGTCCGACACCTAAGCTTAGCTGTGGAACCCTTAAATATTAATATTTTATTACTCTTTTTAATGAATTTAAATAATGCGGTCCCATGATTTTCTGAATTAAAAAAAAAAAAACAATATGTGAGTGTTCCACACCTAAGCGTAAATACCCGACAATATATCTCATCCCAATATATATATACACAAGTTTTTAATATATATCATCGTTACGTTTACGGGTATGCAATATAGTATTGTTTATGGTATATAACATCTTATTATTCCTTTATAACATTTTTATTAGTATTCTTTTACAACGTATCATGTAAAAAACATATTTCGCGATAACACATGTACAATACTAGTTTAACTCTAAATGTTCATCTATCATCATCATTCGTATATATTTCATGTATTATATATATCATCATCTATATATGTTTTATGTATCTGTCATCTCAAGTAATCTATCTGTATTTCATCAATCCGGCCATACATACACTGATCCAACTTCAAATCCTTTATAATCACCAATCCAATGCACCACACCAATACCATACATACACGTTCTAATTAAAATGAATTTGTTCCACAACATTCTAAAATAATCAAGAGATGGGGGAGGAAAATGTTTTCTTTTATCATAGATCGAGCCATCTCGATCTACAATTGTTCTATTCTTAATTACATTCCGCCACCCCATTTTAATTTGCTTTGGTGTGTATATATATATGGTGCGCCGTAAGCTTAGTTCCCTTCTAATGCATGCATGCCACGATCATCACAAAACACGGCAAATTCTGTAAAGAGTAGAGTTGCATGCCTGCAATATTTAAATATTAGTATGTGAGATTTAAATCCTCCAGCTGTGGATGGGACTACTGAAGAGCTGGCGCCGGTTGAGATTGAACCGACTGAGCTTGCGGGGTCATGATTTGAGTCTTCCTAGCTAACAACTTATATGATACATGCATCTATATATACTCATTATCCATCCTACCTTAAACCGTTAAATAATATATAAACGTAATAAAATGAAAGTATGAAAGTTGTATATACTCATTAAAATACAGATAGGAGTGAAACTAGTAGCTTCCTTGAGAGCTAAGCTAATATGGAGTAGTTACATTTTCTCCTTTCTTTTCACTTTTTTTTTTAAGGTCATTCAATAATAATAATAATAATAATAATACAATAATAATCCAGGTTACGTCTAAATAGCCGTTATTAGTCAAAGGAAATTATTAAAATTTTTATTACGTAACAAAACCTGTCAAATACTATTTTAAATCAAATGTCTGTCAATGATTAAAACATCCAAACCATGCAAACCCGGCTAAAATAGGGCCAGACCACGACCATGACACAAGATTATCCATAATGACTGCCTGGTTTAATAACAACCTTGACTTTAAGATTGTTGGCTTATTTAGACATAATCTAAGAGTCTATTTATTAGACCCATGAAATTAGGATAGGATTGGTGATATCAAAACATTAAATTTAGCCATCATTAGGTTATCTAAATAACAAATAAAATTAAGAAAACTAACCTTATAGTAAGGTAAGAATATGAACAATAATTAGGAACAATAGCTCACGTACTTCAAACTTTTATTATTTTATTGGATAATTTATTACAGATACAAGAAAATTTGGAAAGTACAAAAACTAGTAAAAGAAAGCTTGATTTTCTCTGGCCATTGCATGGCTTTTATGGTGCAGAAGAGATGCTTCTTGTAACTTGAATTGTGTCTTAGAAATTTGGTATCAACATGTATACTCCATTTGGCTCCATACGTGTCTTCAAGTTGAATTTTTAATCAATTAGAGTCTTATGATTTTTTTCCATATGAGACTATTGATGGAGGTAGGACCTCTTTTAACCATTGCTTTTGTCTTGTATTATTGTGAACTTATCTCTTGTCTGATGTTGTCGGAGATTCTTGCTTATCCGTAAAACGTTTGATTAACGTTTCTTCCATTTCATCAAAAATGTCTTCCAAAGGGTATTTCTTCGGACTGCGGTTGAGATTCTCCAGCTAGATAATTGTCTTCAGAATTCATGGAAGTGTCGGATTTGTTCCACTGGCTATTTGAGGATGTCCGTTCTCATTTCTTGAATGTAGGGTTTATAATATTCTCTTGGACCACATTATGTCCTTGTCTTCTTAGTTTTTCTTCAATTTGTGAAAAGGACCTGGATTCTCCTGGCTGTTGAGATATTCCCTTTGCTCTTTATATGATTCAAGAGCTTTCTTGAGTTGTCCAATGTATCTTGGGATTGTATTAATCCCTTAGTATGATCTTTTTCTATCATTTTTCTCCAAAATTGTCAAGAATACCCTTTGTATACAAGGGGGGTTATCTTCAGGAAAATGACTTCTGGGCATCGATTTCCAAATCTATGGGATTGAAAATAGTAAAGAACTGTAGCGAGGGCATGACCTCTTTAGAACTATTGTTCTTGATGATTGCATTTCAATTGGGCTAATATTAACCCATTCGATATAAGACTTTTATAAGGATCCGTAGAATTTGGACGGATGGTCCATGTGTTTCCACCAAATAATAAACCAATTGGAATTTTTCAGTTATAAACCTTCACAAACTTTAAAGAACCAAGTATGTTTCCTTTGAGGATTTTCGTATAAAAAGCTTTATGAAAGCTATCTATATAATCCCAATTATTATTTTACTTGGATGCGTGATTCTGCATAAGTAAATTTTTTTTCTTTTAGGGTACTAAGTCCCCATTCATCAGGTAAAATTATATGTTTTATTATTGTTTTACTAAAATTAAAAATTTTGAGTTTGAATTTGCATAAAAGTGTTTGAAATCACATGTACCTGTAGCATTTAAAAGGGCTTCATAGTATGACTGGTTTGTATGATGTGGCTGCATATGATGCATTGTCTAAATACCTTGTTCATATATTCCAGGGATCATTACCTGTTTCATACCTTAAAAATATCTTCATGTTCTAAGGTGAATGACCTCTTGTAGGGAATTCAAACATATTCAGCAGCATCATCTGATTCTTCTTCTGTGATGCTTTGAGATATGAAGGGTATTATCGCCTTTCTTATTTTTTAGGAATTCTATAAATTCCTCTCTGAATTCTCCATAAATATCTTCTTTGGAGATGATGAGATGATGAGGATGATGAGGAAGCGAGATTTGCAGCTATTAGCTGTCTCCTCCTTGTTGTGCAACTAGGGGCCTTTTCCCATCTCTGGGTTGGCTACCTCTACCCCTTCCTGGGTAGCTCTCTCTCTCTGAATGTGGGATCATTGGACATTTTCTGTAAAAACTCACGAGTTAGATAATCAGGGAGAATTATCCTCCCCTTCTATATAGTATCTCAAAATCAAAAGAGCTAAGTGGGCTTGCCATCTGGCAAACATTGTTTTGACACATCATGCTTGAAATCTTATTAAACATAAATTGGCAGCTTGACAATTGTTTTAATAATAAATGTTGATTGTATAAATCTTCTTGAAATTTTAAAACACACTTAATAATTGCGAGAATTTCTTTAGCAACAGTTGCATATTCTTTTGTGCGTTGTTCCATTCTCTATATGGAACCTAATCAAATATTCTTTTTTTCATCAATTGTTTTAAAATTCCTCGTATCATATATAGAGGCATCTGTTTCTATAAACTTTTCCAATTAGGATTGCCAATGTTAAAAGGGATACTTTAACCTTTGTTTAATTTTTGGACTGTTTCAGTATGCTTATCAGTCTAAGGACATGGAACTTTCTTTAGTCAATAATATAAGATAGCGGTATCTTGAGAAAGATTTTTGTAAAATGGGGAAATATAATTAAACTTCCCAAAATCTTTGTAATTGAGTTTATCTAAAATTTTATCCGGAAATTTTGTAGAAAATTCTATACTTCTATTAATAGGTATTATTTTCCTTTCTCAATATTATGACCAAGAAATCTGACATTGTTTGGAAAAGCGTCATTTTTGATTTAGGAATTACTAGACCATTGTTAATGATAATTTTCTCGAATATTGAAGATGTCTAAAATGTGTTTCAATATCTTTCGAAAATACAAGATATCATCAATATAGACTATAATGAAATCACTATAAGGATTAAAAATGTCATTCATAATTTTTGAAATTGAGGGAGCATTTTTAAGCCCAAATGGCATAACATTCCATTCATATTGTCCAAAGGGACATTAAAAGCAGTTTTATAAGTATCATTCTCACTAATTTGGATTTGCCAATATCCGACTTTAAGTCAACTTAGAAAAGATAAGTACTTCATGTAACCTATCTAATAAATCTTTTGATTAGGAATTGGATATCTAATCCATTTTAAAAACTTTATTTAAAGCTTATAATTTATAACAAGACGAGAGACACCTCTTTCTTGCTCTGCATGTTTATTAACATAAAAGCAGTACATGACCATTGTGATTTAGAAGTTTTATTAACCTTTTTTGTAAAAGGGTATCAATTCTTTTTTACATAGATCAGATATTGCGAGTTCATTTGACAAGCCTAGCTTTTGTAGGTATTTACTTTCATGAAATTCATCTTCATATGGAAGATTTACAATATGCTTTTTCCTATTCCAAAATGCATTGGATGATCATCATAAATTTTTAGAGAAAATGATTGGTAATAGTTTAATTTTTCTTTTAATTGGGATTTTCTAATTTTCTTCAATAGTGTTAATATTAATTTCTTTTTAAGAAAGTAACTTGCTTATATTTTGCTATTAGCAAATCTTTACTTCTGAGAGTGCTCTTGTAAAAGGTTGAGTAATAAATTCAAAAGTATGCTTTATTATTAAAAGTTCCTGTTATTCCGTTTTATCAACCCCTTGTATTGGGAATATCTTCTCAATAAAAGGAGCGCCTAAAATCATCTGATTTGTTATATTTTAATAAGTATAAAATTAGTTGGTATGCAAACATTTTTTTTGTACATTTAACATTTTGTAGTTTATATTAGTATTCATTTTTTCACCATTTGCCGTGCTTAATGAATGGTAGTTTTTTGAAAATATTAGTAGGAATTAATCCTTCTTGTAGACAATTTAAATCTGCTCCACTATCAACTAGAGCTATAAATCTTTTCTATAATGATTGTCTATAATAAATTAATCTTAACAAACCATTTCTGAAGTCACCATTTCTAGTGTAGAAAAAAATTCTCTTCTCATTTGGAATAACTGTTATTTTCTTCTATTATTGGATTAGTTGTATTTTCTCCAATATTTTATATTTCTTTTGTCTAAAATAGTAATTTATTATCTAATTATTATTAGTTTTTGAGATTATTTATCTCGCCTTTTAAATTATCATTTCATGTATTAAGTCTTGCATGGAGACATAGTAGACAAATTGTCTTTTTGTTTTTGTTTAAGTATTTTATATACGTCGGACATTGTATAAGGTTCTGAATCATTTGATGATCCTTCTCCATTATTAGATAAATGACTAATGATTTTTGATCTTACCTCTTCTTGTACCATTTTTAGTACATCAAAAGTTTCACTATTTAAACATTAATTTTAAATCTTCAAATTGAGCTTGTATTCATAAATATCATTCTTCGTTTTTATTTTGACAACAATTATTATTGCAGAATTTTCTTCTTCTTCAGATATAAAATCTTCTTCTTTTATACAATATATTTCTTCCAAATCTAAATTTTCAGATTCATTTTCAGTTCCTGAATCTGATGAGTTTAATAAGATTCTCATTAAACCTTCTTTTAAATTTCATCTATATTAAGATTATTAATCTTTTTCTTTACTCTGCATTTATTTGCATAATGGCTATTTTGCCACACCTATAACATGTATTTGGTTTATTATTATAATCTTTTTGTCTTTTATTTTTTCTCTCTTCTGTCTTTTCTCCTTTTATTTTGGAGTGTTTATTATAATCTTTTTCGTTTGTAATTTTTGTTTTGTGGAATATATTTTTCCTTTGTAGTATTTTACATTCCATACCAAATTGGTCACAAAAACTTCCCATTTGTTTCCTTTCTAAAAAGCTATATCTTTTTATTGTTGATTTAATTTTATTTCATTGCATAATGCTAATCCTTCTTGTACGCATGTGCCAATTAGTTTCCATATGTATATTTTCATAATTTATTGTTGTCTTCGTTTCCCTAAGAGTTCTTCTAACTCTTTCAGCAAATAAATTAGGGAGACTGTCTATAAATTTAGACTTCCAATGAAACGTATTAGAATCTGGTAATTCCATTACCCTACTTAAAAATGTATCTTTATACCATCTAAATGAGGTTAAAGTTGGACATTTTAAGCTATTTAGTAAATTTCTAATATTTTCAGAATTATCTAACCATCTACCGTAAAGTGTTCTATAATATTAACCACTAGTGAGTAGACCGCATTCATTTTTGTTGTACCATTTTCTTCTTAACTGTATTCAGTATTTGAGTTTGATCTGCGGTGGTAAGGTAATTATCCCACCATCTTTTAATTGACCTGTAAAGCCTGCACTATCATACTTGCTATGTTTATTACATAATATTAAAATTTTAAACTTTTTGCTAATAGTTTTTCTAAGTCATTTGTTGTAGATTTTATTTGAAATCATTGATTTCTGGAGGTGGCTGAATACTAGTTGTAGCTTCATTTACTACTATTTCATTTTTGTATTTATATTTTTAATTAAATCTTCAACTCTTTTTGTATTGAACCTATTTGTCTCCTAAGACCACTAAATATAAATTAGTGAAATTATTTGTTGTAATAAATTATTTACGTGTTCTATTGTGACACCTAATATATTATTTCAAATAATTTTTTTATATATAATAATAATAATAATAATAATAATTATTATTATTATTATTATATTATTATATTATTATTATTATATTATAGATAGGGTTTTTGCCCTTTTCTTTCATCCTTTCGAGAACTTGAAAAGGATGTAGTGACTCTACTAAAGCGAGTTCGAAAGTTCTCCCGACTCAAGACATTGGTGCACGTGTTGCCGCACAATATTAGTAGAGTTAGTTTTGCTATAGCTAAAGGAGTGGGCGCCCAGTTAGTATCTCGGCTTCCCACTAATTTCTTGTAACTCTATCAGTTTAATATAAGTGATGGTTTTAAAATAATAATAATAATAATAATAGGGATTTGCTAAATACACCTTAGGGCTGTGTTTAAGGTGCATAAATTGTTTGTACATTTACCATGAAAATCAGGGGGCGGACTTTAATATGAAAGGTACAAGTTTTTTTATGCACATCAAATACAACCCTTATGGCTGTATTTAACATTTCCCATAATGATGATAATAATAATAATAATAATAATAATAATATATAATAATAATAATAATAATAATAATAATAATAATAATAATAATAATAATAATAATAAGATAGATAAGAAAAGAATTAAGTAATTCTATTAATAAGGGATTACAATTAATCATTGTATTTATAGCCTATAAAAGAATGTCTAGAGGACTCTAATATGGAAGTGAATATCTATACTATATAATATTACATAC
This sequence comes from Erigeron canadensis, assembly GCF_010389155.1. NCBI lineage: Eukaryota > Viridiplantae > Streptophyta > Magnoliopsida > Asterales > Asteraceae > Erigeron > Erigeron canadensis. The sequence goes on along the minus strand of NW_025215798.1, from coordinate 3,785 downwards.
TCTCCTTTGGATATTCACACTTTATTGTACGCAAATATGACAAATTTTGCCTCATTAAAAACTTACCAAGAAAAATCCAGTGGGATAAAAACTCGATGAAGGAAAAAAGAGTGCAGCGCGTATAATACCCCCTCATTTGAATATCCGTCTTCGAAATATCGAATATTGATTTGTATATAAATGATTCGATAATCTATCCAATTATTGCTCGATTAGGTGTGATTGATGAAGACTATTGTGTCACCGTCTTGTTGATCATATGTCGAGATTGACTTATATGTTTGAGCTTGATCTAAATATACCACATTATCTTCAAATGATACCATTGAGCTAGTCTTGTGAACACAGTTTTCTTGGACATCTTTATCATAATCTTGATCATGACCATCTTCATAGTTTGATGATGTGCTTATTTACCATGAAATTTTGTAGTGTCGCCATTTGTGAAAAAACTAAATTGTTTGTGACTATCTTTGAGCGGATCAAGAAAATATATATTCAACCATATTTCACATTGAACTCTTTTGATATCATGTACCGAAATATGTCGTGAGTTTCTTCCAATGTTGGCATGTAGATTCGAAGATTGTATTGATTAGTAATTGTAGAGTACCTAATAAGATACATCAAAATCATTTGCGGCTCAAGACCGATAAAAGTTAATGAGTAAGCTTTGTCAATATTGAATCTCTTGACTTTAAGTCAATATAAATTCGTAAGTAGACAAAAGTCTTATTCAATAAATGCTCGATTTTTGAGATAATACAATATTAAATTGTATTATATCCATCTTTTCATGAGATTCACTTAGGGATGTGCATGGGTCAAAACCGGCCTGAACCCGACCCGAACCGGCATGACCCGCGACCCGTGATTCATGAAAAACATAACCGTGACCCGGCCCGTTAACCTCCGGGGGGTCGGTCGGGCCCGGGTTTACCGGGTCGGGCTCGGGTTTGCCCGGCTAGAACCGAAAATTGATTGCTTGCTGCAAAAAAATGGGTTTGCTGGTGGAGTGGGTTGATAACAATGATGATCTGTTGTAAGATAAAAACTTATGATGATGCATGAGACATGAGACATGGGGTGTTGACGTGCCCCATGTAAGCAGATGGAGATGGTGGAACTCTCTTTTTAGTTTATATTGGTGTGTCCTCTCAATCTGTAATTATGTGTTGTAAATGAGTACAATAATATAAATTATAATTCCCTAGATGTAGATATATATGGGTAAGTGTGTGAAATAACTTAGCTGTAAAGTTTTTAAAATATAATTTAATATTTACATGAGGAATGTGATAAAGTGGGTTAGTTTACATTGATATTGATACTGATCATTTACCAAAATATATAAACAAAATTGAAGTAAATGTGGGTAAAGAGAGGCTTTTGAAAATGTGTCCACTTTTTCTACACATATCAGATTTATGTGCTTCACGTGACTTTACAAGGATATATGACCATGACTAATATTCAAAGTCATTTACTCCATCTTTAGTCTGTATCACGAAAACATCAGTATATATATAACCATTTCATCATCATCATCAATAATAGCTTATGCTCATAAATCATGCCCATGAAATCTTGTCAATCTTTGCTCGTGCTCTTCTTGTTGAAAAGCTTCTTCAATTCATCATTACTATCTTATATATATATATATATATTCCAAAAAAACATGGTTTGAGATTACAAACAAATATGTTACAGGTTACTCATCTACCATCTCTTCTCGCTCTCGCTCTCGCTCAGCCAAACTACTCTTATAGTGAATGTTTCAGGTTTAACGGGTCAAACGGGAAATTTCGGGTTTTGACCCGGCCCGACCCGGACCCGAAATGCATCAAAATGTGGAACCGTGAACCGGCCCGTTTGGGTAGCGGGCGGGTCGGTTCGGGTCGGGTACGGGCGGTTTCAGAACGGGTCACGGGTTTTAGGGTTAAAATCTCATCCTAGATTCACTTATATGAATTTGATCATCCATTCTTAAGTCTTATATTTACAGGCAACTATAGAATATTCATGAGAGTCACTTGGATCATCCATTCTTTAATAATTTATGAATCTCCCTCGAATGTCCAATTAGTAAAATTATGCCTCGTTAAACATAATGATGTCAATATGTAATTAAGATATTGTATGCGGGCAATTGTGCCATACACATATCTTGTTTTCCAAATAATGACATAATCTCAAAACCAATATCGTTCATAAGAAACATTCATATATATGTTGATCATTAAAAATATGATACATGCTCGAAACATTTTATATCCATGTGAAACTTTAAGCCATTGCAAGATCTAATAATAGCAAGGAGATACAATAAATATTTGTATATCACGGTATTCCAATCTACCAATAATATGATCAACCATGGGGAGAAATATTCTAGGTCTTTGTAAAAAATATTGTAGCATCAATTACGCCATATACGTAAATGAATCAATATATCATTTCGCTTTACCACAAAGACCAAACTATATAAATATGCTACACATCTTATGCATAGACTTCGTATCCAAAACTTCGCGCACGATGAGAGGCTTTCAGTAATTGATAGCATTATCGTATTGCTATTTTGGCAAAGGTATCTCAACTTTTAATTTTTTAATTTTTTTTTCATTTTTTTTTTATTTTATATCTTTTTTTGTGAGAGAGGAAAAGACTTAAGTAATTTATTAATGAGGGATTACAATTAAGCCTTGTAATTATAGCTATAAAATAATGTTCTAGATACTCTAATATGAAAGTGAATATCATACTATATTTAATATTACAATAAATAATAAATTTATAGTAGTATTTTAATATTTTTATCATTATTAAAAGATAACAACTAATAGCTTATTAACAATCTTAGCTCTAAATTATTAAAATATAAATTGATAAGTCATTCTTTATCTATACTACGAGTAAAACACAAGTAACCTATAGTTATTAACCAATTATATATCTCGATTTTATTAGATTGGAAATTGATGATGTCATATTAATTAGTTATAAATTAAAATCCTATATCATTATCTAAATATATTATTATATTATATTATATTATGTGTTTGTTAGAAAAAAAAATCTTATTAACTTACACTTTTGTTTTCCTGAATAATTTACGCTTTTTTCCTCACTAAATACTTAATTTAAAATTATTTTAATTTACACTTTTTTATTCACAATTAAAAATTTACATTTTTTTTAACCAGTAATTCTAATATAATAGATTATGAATAATAACTCATATATATCCAATAAAATAAAAAAAATAATAGCTAGCAATAATCATAGAATAATACTCCGTAGTTATATATATCTTAATATGCGTTCTATCATATAATATAAATTTTTACTAAAAGATAAATAAAATCTAACGTAAATATATTAAGATTTTAAAAGTAATTGTACTTTGATCCTTCTTTCGTGAAGTATTGGAAGATGAACAACACTTTCATTAATATATTATTAATAACATGTATTTATCTTAACAATTGACTATAAAATTATTTATAACAAGGCAAAAAGATATACTGCTCAATTCATTATTCATTAATTTCGAACTTTGGACATCTACCTGAAAATAAGCGTTCCGATTAATCTCAAGCTTTCAAGTAAAAGCCATCCACGTAATGTTCTACTAGTTAAACACGCATGTAAGCTCAACTTTTTGATGAAACATCTAACTTTATTTTTAGTTACATTTAATTTTCAGGATTATTTTTTGGCTATTTTTCTTTTGATCAATAAGACTTTTAGCTTTCATGAAGTTAAATTTGATAATAATCTAA
>NW_025215797.1:0-19538 GCF_010389155.1 Erigeron canadensis | reverse complement strand
AAGACTTTTTGATGTGGTAATTAGTCGATGGAACGTAAATATATACTGTAACAAACATGGAAATTTTGCCCCATCGTCAAGATTTTATCATACTCCACAACACTTTAAGTCTTTAACCAATTAAGTTCAAACAACGGTATTCAAGTTCAAGATATGACAATACCTAAAAAATTGATTTGTTATGGAGTGGGAAATAATTTGATATATGATTTAGATGAAAGCGGCTTTAAAACAACGCATTCCTTCCTATCACATATTTTAGATTTGATTTTTTCCAAAAGTGCCCTAAAATTTAAGGGCGCGTTGTTTGTAGAAAATGTTTTTTAGTTTTTCATTTTTAATTTTTAGAAAATAAAAGGGGTTTTTGTTTCTAGAAAACAATAAAAATTTTGAAAATACATTCTAATTAGAAAACTAGAAACATGTTAGAGTTGTGAGGGGAGGGAATGGAATGATTGGAAAATGAAATGGAAAATAAAAAAACAAGAAAAGATGTTTTCAAGTTTTCTATGGAAAATAAAAAAACCTTGTTTTTTGTTTCTTAGAAAACATTCTTAAAAACTATGATTAGAACGCGTTTTCTGTTTTTCATGTTTTCTTAAAAAACACAAATGGAAAACAAGAATATTTTCTATAACCAAACGCTCCTAAGCATTCAAGCCTTTGTAGGCCCCTCAATATCAAGAAAAGACACCTCCAGTGGTCTCCCCACCTCACTTCACTGATATCTAATTCACAAAAACAAACATACATGAAATTCCAGATGCTTAGTTTGTTCATAATTAGAATCATCAATATTTGTGATAAATCATGTTTATACTAAATTACATTAAATCATGTTAAATTTTTTGTCAATGGGTTTTGACGAAAGAGTGCATATGTAACTCTGTACATTATTCCCACAATCACATCTTTATAACTTTATACATTCTTGAGATAGTGACATTCGGATCACAAAATATTTAGGCGGGCCAAAAAACTGTTGCCAACTGTACGGTAGACGTATTTTTATTTTTTTAGTGACATCGTCTTATTTGATGACTTTATCTATTTTTATTTTATTTTTTGGTAAAACGTTAATCGCCCTAGTAATATTATAGATCAAGTTTGCATTCTACGAAGATATTGATTTACTTAACAAGTACACCAAATAACCAACCTGTTAAAGGAGGGCGTGTCTTTTAACAAGAGACTAACAACCATTTTAACTAGTAAACTTGTTATTGATACCTTCTTGAATTTTTGCACATTTGTATCTTTAACATTAATTCATGATATAAGCATGGTATTTTTCACATGATACTTAGTAAATGTCATCTTTTCACACTTTTTTTCATTGACAGGAGTGTTTCCTATTTTATCCCGCTTTAGAACTGACATATAAAAAGGAAAGTCCAGCAATTATTGTACTTGTCCTTTGGGCTATGCTCTACCCAAAAAGGCATGACCCAACATACACATGGCCATGGGAACCATTGATTTCCATTTCTGGTGCGGTCTTCACACTAAAGATCCTCTATAAAGCTAAATTATTGATCACATATTAGGCAATAGTCGAACAAAATATATACTATAAAACTGTGCCATCTTAAAATGAAACTACGATACATTCTTTCCTCATACATGTTCCTCTAAACATTAAACTTAAATTGTATATGTATTTCTTACTTACCTTTTGCAAGCTGAAATCCTCGTCTCTACCAATTCTAGCAGATACGTCATGTTTTGGCCTACTCATATGGTTACTCACGAAATTAATTGAATTCAAACTCCAAAGGGGCAGTAGGTTGCGCACAAAGCATAGCTAGCGCACCTGTAAAACGTAACTATCCACCCTGTCTAGTATACCCGCCTGCATAAGATATTGCCATATCATGCAAAAATCTAATAACATAATACGCAAAATTGTGCATGAGTACTTTTCCTGCTAACGACATGATCATGATACTATGTTATATATATTCTGTACGTGATTATGTTTGAATATACTAGATACCACTAAACCGGTAGTAAGCTTTAAAATGAAATTGCATAGATGTGGCAATTTTGACACATTTATGAACATTTCAACTTGAGTTACTATTCTTCTCTCAAACTTGAACGGATACATATGGATAGGGTCAGGGGTCAAAATTAACCTAAGTGTCTTCATATATAGAAACCTCCTTTTTTTACAATAGATATTACAAGATCATTGTAATTTGAATTTGGTAAAACACACAAGGTAACTTTCTTCAAAATAGATGAAAACAAAATAGTGTAGCAGATCTAAATGTATTGTATGGCACTGCATTGTGTATATGGGAAAAGAATTATGAAAAAGCAAATGAAGTAATCTCACAAGAATGGGAGACAAGCCATGTGTTTGCACATGGCAAATCATTCAATTTCATACTTAATGTTCTCTGTCATTTTAAATTTTGGTCAACGTAGATTCATTGACTGGCTAACATGTCCTTACATCCTTCCTTTCGTTTTTTTTCATAATAGTAAAATTATTCATATATACAATAAGATACGTAAATAAAAGATTAATTACCATGACCGGGATGAGTGATCCTGAATCTTTCACACCAGCATCTCTTTTGATCATTGACTCAAGAAGGTCGCCAAAAGGAGAGCCAAAGAAGTTCAGGATACCAAAACCTATAGCATGGTAATAAGAGCAAATGTTAGCAAGCATTGAAGGGTGGAAATATAGCCAAATATGTAATTAGATATGGCAACTTTGACCCTATATATTTAAAAATGGATGCACTAAGTTTATGAAATACTATATCAATGGGCAAACACAGATTAATTTCTTGGAGGATACAGGTCCAAGTCACCCAAAATGTATTCTACAAGTATTTATGATTAATCCTCCTAACTATGTGATCATGACACTTGGTGGATTTAAAGGTTGAGATTAGGAGAGAATGAGTGAATTACACTTGTATTGATTTAAGGCTTTTAGGAGTATTATTAGGCTATTTTATAGGAGGATTTATCATTTCCGAACAGGAAAAACTTTGTAATCATATATGTACAACCACTATCTAAAAAAAATAATGCTTTGACCCATTAACCAACCCACGCAACACATTCATTTTCTGTAATTACCTGAGTATAGAAGTTGCCAGAAAGATCTTTGACAACATATACAGAGGTGGCTATGCATCCTGCTAAGCCTGCAATCGCTCCTTCCCATGTTTTCTGGGACTAATACTGGTAAGTGGTGCCGACCAAATGCCTGACGTGAATTATAACATAATATCTTAAATCAAACAAAGTACGACTATTTAAAGGAAGGTAATGTACCTTGCCACCAGCAAAAGCAAATGTATCTGCTGCTATTATGCTGCTGATTGATATCAATGTGCTACTAGACCAACCGTCCAATGAGCTTGGCCACCTAAAGTATAGGCCATGTAGCTCCACTCCTCTTGAAGATACAATATTGGATTAGTAAAATCATACAAAATGCCATCATGTGCAGAAAAACAAATGAAGGATACTGTCTGGACAATAACAGGTGAAACGACTGTAACTAATAAATAACATTCAAGGCTAAGTAGAGTGGAAAAATTGCCAAATATTTAGATGTTTTTGATTCCGAAGTTCTTGTATATGTAACAAATAAATGCTCATTGACCAAGCAATATCTCTATTAGTAGCATATGTCTAACAATGAACCAAAATACTAATAAACTACTGATTCAAGTTTTGGAAAATTTCTACCAATGTACTAGCAATTCGAAAAAACAGATATATTAACCTTTAACCATTGTAATTTAATAAGCATAAGAAACTGCTGACTTACCAGTATTCAAGGCAGGTGCTAGCAAACGGCATCTAAGTTTAACCCAGAAAGAAGGAAGATAACCACAATAAAACAGGCCCAATCGTACTGCTGAGTTGGGAAAACGTGGACTTCCCCTTTGTAGCAGTAATGCCATAGCAACGACAAAGGCTGCTGATGCCACAGAAACATCATTTGACCCCTGTATCTGAAAACACATAAACAAATGATCCACCAAAAAAGAAGACTTCACATAAGGTATATGCTTGTATACATTAAAGGTTGTAAAATGCTTTAGATTTCAACCAAAATTCTATTATTTGAATACTTCTTTTTTTGAGTGGTTTTGGTGTGTGCAAGTGTGTTTGTGGTGGTGGTGGGGGTATCGGTAGGTTTTCATATCCTGTTGACAAATGATCATTGGATTCAGCCCGGTGCACATTACAAGGAATGCATAACTGCATAAGCAGACCATAGGGGTTGGGCAGATTTATGTTGTATACACAAATACGAAGAACCACAATGATCTCATATGGGATGCAGACATTAGAATGTCATGAATGTTAAGGTGCCCCTCAGTGAACAAACTATCAACCAAAGACTTGACATTAGCATGAGAAGTATTCCTAGATTAAGATTATCGTACCACATTGAGAACCTAACTATCCTAAACAAAGGATGAGACTTTCTTAGTGCCCATGCTTAAACAACATAGCATGGTATGGTTATTTATAACAAGGTAATTTGAGCATGATTCAGTATTTTCAGTGAGAATAATAAAACGTTAACTTCACAAGTTCACATCATAACATATAAGATGCTATTATCTGCTACAAAAGACTTTTCATTAAGTATGAATGACCACTTGGTTCTACAGGATGTCGGGTTTTGGTATCCACAGCAAAGAAAGCGTGTTTGTTAAGGTTATGTAGCAATTAGCAAAGCATTATTGATAGGAAAGAGGCAAGGCATGTCCTTTGGCAAGTCAATAGAAACACATTGAGTTTCTACGTCTTGGATGTTGAACTTATATGTGATACAAGCATGTATGTATGGATTAGCAAATGTCATATCACAATCAGGGCAACCATCATAATAGCTAAAGCACTGATTTTTTTTTTTTGTTGATACGAGAAATCTACGATCCAAGAAGATATAAGCAACTATACGTGGAATCTTACAGAGTGAATACAGGCATGAGAGCACAAATAACAGAACACGCTCGAGAGACATAACGTGGAGGAGGAGTCATCCCGGACGCAATGCCGCGACTCCTAACAAGTCAAAGTATTCCCTTGAACCGGCAAAAACGACAGCAGCTAAAGCCGTAGAGAATACCCATCCTCCTTTAAGAACGACTCCACCCGCGGAAACTATGTAACTCTAAAATAAAATAATGATCAAACTTGTATGTAACACTTTGCTTTAGATTAATCATAGTTTTTAAAGTTATGATTAAAAAATTGATCATAGTTATGTAAAATACCAACCACTCTCAGACATCAAGACTAGTCAAAGTCATTCCAATCGTAACGTCATATTAAATTAAAGAAAATTGATAACTCAATTTAATAATCTACATAACAATATGATTTGATATCATAAAAAAGAAATTGAAAGATAAAATAAGTGAAATATACTTATGACTTGTCATATGATGAAAATTTAATTTAATTATTAAGTTGATTTGTTAGGTTAAACTATATTTTTTTAAACTGAATACAACATGTGTTCAAACAATTTTTATTATTTACAATACTATATTAAGTATACTATTTGACTTAAGACGAAAATTGTTAAAAGTTAAATAATAATTTATATGAGTATATCTAAAATATTACTATAATTCAATAAATTATGAGTAAACATTTTTACACCAAAAACGTGGGTATGTATAGAACTAAAATGTAGTTTGATTTATCCGTATAGTTTTGCATTAATATCTCTTATATAAATAAAATAAGATTTTTATACACATAGCATTTTTTAAATAATGCTTACTTGTCACTATTACACTTATCTAAATCAAGTTATCTTTTTTACCTTTTTGATTTATGACATCATTATATTTAAAGTTTAAATTATTTTCTAACTGATTTATAATTTATGTCTTTTTCTAACGTAAGCCCATGTAATTAAAATGTAATTATTAAATTTATTTTTTTCAGATTTTTTTTTGTTTAATTTACTTATGATACTAAACTTCCTTCTTTAAGTTTATTTCATTTTTATTTTTGTTATTTATGATATCATTGTTTATAAAAAAAATTAAGTTCTTATGTTCTTTTAAAACTCTAACAATTTATACATGTCTTTTAAATTTCATCATTTAAATAATTTTATCATGATAGATTTATAAATTATCTACATATTATGCAGGTTAATAGACTAATTATATCTATACTCATTTAAAATATTATCACACACCCTCCATTTTTAGAGATAGTACACACGGAATTACTAAAGTGCTCTTAATAAACACCCACGATGGAAAAAGTTTTTATAAAATACCAATTTACCCTTAATGAATTAATTTATGCTCTAAATCTTTATTTTAATAATCAACACTTTAAGTCTTTATCTTCTAAAAATTTCCACTATCACAATTACATCAACCTACACCACTTGGCACCGCCACCACCACCAATAGTACCATCACCGACACCACTAGACCGTCTTCCCCACCACTGCCGTCTACCATTTTCTTATATTCGAAATTAAGGTATACTATTTCGAGATTATGAGTATGGTTGAACTATCTCATAGTTCTTAGAAATCAACGTAATTTAATATTACAAAACTTTTATTAATAAGCTCGGTTGAACCCGGTTATTAGCTAGTTAATATATTTAAAAGGATTTTCAGTAAATTAAATCTAATCTAATATCTAATATGTAACTTAGAAGATACTTAAGTGATATGAATCAACTTATGCTTATTTTATTTTTGACCAAACATTTACATTAGTAAATGCCATATTTATCATTTTACATAATATCAAAATAGAAGGCAAAATAATAATTTGTCTTATATCGAACGAAGGGCTAAATCCACGAGCCTTTCGAAGATCCCACTTTTATCAACTGCTGTATCTATGAAATACTAAAGCAAAGATATATATCTGCTGTCTATCTGCAAACTTTTCAGTCTTTTAAACTTTGAGGTAAAGATTTTCCATATTTCGACACTTTTTGTTTTTTCTTTCGAGATATAAAAAGATTAGATGGACAAAGCTTTTTTACATTTATAAAATATCAATTCACCAATTCACCAAAACCAACATCAATGAACCTTGATGAAAATATATGTGATATGTCAATAATAACTATAGTATGAAATAATTAAAAGCTTTCGAATTACACCACAGTTAGGATGGAATTTAAAACTTCTAATATATAATATCACATGATAAGTAGAAAATCCAAATTCTTTTTCATCAAATTCATTTAGAATCTTTGAAGGCCTCTTAAAGCACAAATTTATGTTGATAATGTTACAATCTGCCACAAAGTACTGAGGGCCTCTTGGCGTTTAATCACATAACAATGGAAACAGTATGCTCTACATCATCTAGAAACAATGTATGATCACCCAAAGGCAGTATCGTTTTTCCTCAGACTCATTAACGATACTAAGATGCTTACATGAATCTACTACGTCCTTTTTTAGTATCCGTGTAGAAACAGTATGCACACGTTCAAACTCAACGAGTTGTTTCAATGTGCGCCTTTGAAAGAACCCGACCTCTAGCAAACAGCATCACGACCGTGCTTCCATCAATGGGCCGTGGTTTGTGACAGATATTTCTATCTGAAATCTTAGAGAATCACATTGCTCTCCAATTTTATCAACATAAAGATAGTTTTGCTGTAATATCTTATCCGATTTGGTTTTCTGAGATCCTAAAACATGAAGTTTGTTTGGTGCATAAACGATATTGTAGATGTATTTTGTGTAACTTAGGCCATGCCAAATCCGTAAACTATGTCACCAGTATAGAAACGATACGTTCTACCTGGATAGCCATTGGAAATATCCGATCTCATGTTCATGTTGTTCATTGGTACTCTTGTGAAAGACTCAGGATACCAAGTAATCGGAAGCTTTCCACCTGTGTTTATATCAAAATCCAGTTAAATATTTCTGTTTTCATATTCCTGCGAACTTATATTCAGTTACTAACAGATTTGTTTAACTTTGTGCATTACCTGGATTGTGATCTCCAAATATGACTTCTGCAAGTGCTTTAGGGCCAGCTTCACGGGGTAACCAACCCAGATAATACTCGCGATTCGAGGTTCCTTTTGAGCAAATGATACATCAAGGGGCCCCCACCTGTCAGTACTAAAACTACTGGTTTTTTGCTTGTAGCAGCAATTTTGGTAATCAGTGACATTTGATAACCTGGTAAAAGAAGACTAAGACGGTCACGATCTTCAGTTTCTTGAGTCAAATCAATACCCGCAACCACAATCACATAATCAGCTTCTTTGGATATAGAAATTGCTTCCACAAATCCAGCTTTTGAAATGCATGCCACATTTAGACAACCAGTAGCATAGTTTGTTTTCTTCACATACTTTTTGATACCTTCAACTATGCTTGTCCGAGTGCAAGGAACTCCTAAATGTATAAAAAGTAATCAAAAAATTGATACTACATTTCTTAAAATTTAGTGTCAATATCATCAAAGTAGACATTTTCAACCTGTGTATCCACCACCAAGCTCATTAGTAACATTTGCCATTGGACCGATAACAGCTAATGACGAAACAGCATTTTTCCGCAACGGTAAAAACTTGTTATTATTCTTTAGAAGCACAATGCCTTGTTTTACTGCTTCCAGGGCCAAGTCCTTGTGGTCTGAACTGCAAACATCTTGAGGTCCTAATTTTCCGAATTTTCCTTTTATCGGGTCCCCATCATAGAGTCCTAAACGAAGTTGAACCTCAAACAAGTTTAAAAGAGCTCTGTCTAAGTCTTTTCTTTCACCTTCCCTTATCAATTGCAGACTTAGTGTATAGTTCCATATAGGTTCCACAGTTAATATCCGTTCCTACACAATGCTGTCAACAATCAATAACCAAGTTTTTCATATTATAAAAAAAAAAAGTGAGTAGAAGCGTAGAAAAGAACCGGCTTTAATAGCAAGAGCCACAGCATCCTCAGGGCTTTTAGTGTAGTTTTGACTTTCATATATGGTACCCACAGCTTCGCAGTCAGAAGTGACATATCTGTATTTATTATTCATTTAGCCAAATTTTCAAGTACACTTCATAGTAAAATCTATTTTAAGCTTTTGGTAATCTTATGAGAGCTAATTAAAGTTGAAATACCCTTTGAAACCCCATTGAGTTCGAGCTTTTTGTAAGAGATTGTGGTTAGCACAGGCAGGTATTCCGTTGATAGCATTGTATGAACACATTAAGCAGCTGGCTTTGCCTTCTTGAATACAACTTCTAAAAGGTGGCTCATATGTGTCCTGCATATCTTGCTCTGTAACCTGAATATATAACACCCAACTTTCAACTTCATTAGTCACTGAAATTAATCTTACTTGTTTATTTGTACATTTAAAACATCATACTGTAATAATAAGACTTAAAATGCTTTGGTAATTATTACGTATGTGTTATACTATGCTTGTTGCTCAAAATGCTTTAGTTTTGCTAGACTCATAGGTTGATGCTAAAATAAAAGCCATTCAAAAAGTTAAAAGTAAATACTCAAAGAGATCAAGACCACTATGGTTAGCAAAATATAAGATAGATGGTTAGCAATGTAAAATAATACGAGTAATATTCTCTCAAATGGCATACACAGGACCCAATAACACAAGTGCACAAAACATTTGATCCTTAATTGTGCATTTTCTTATAATCATAATCTTTTACATAATCTTACAATGCTCAAAAGTTAAATCATATAGTTCATGGTCACCTTGGGTACCTCTCTGGGTCCACCCATACGCTCAATGGGCTCAGTTCATTTTCAAGGACTTATAAACCTATATTTGGCTTGGCTCACTCAAAACCTTGATTAATTATTTTCAGTCCAACGAGTCAATAGATTAATTATAATGGGCCGAACGAAAAGAATTAACATGAGTTTTCTAAGCGTTTGGGCTTAAAAATTACTCTGTCTACTCTATGTCTCTATGATGATAAAAGAGCATATTCAAGCTTAAGCTCGACTTGTGGAATAATTTTGTCTTCGATGACAATACGTATAAATAATAACAAGTTGTTACTAACAACCATATATGACAAAACATGTAAATATAATATACTTATATTCTCTCTATATTAAATATCAATTTTCATTTTTTTTTTTTATAATTTAAAATGGACTGCCGAGCTAGCCGACGACTTGATTTTATTAAATGATCGAAAGTGTGATATATAATTCCAAAAACTTTAACTTCTTGACTGAAAAAGCAATAATCCAAATGGACCACTTGGAAAAATCTAAAACCAAGATCATGGAACCAAAGTTAAATCAATCTACAAAAATAAAGATAATAGTAGTTACAAGTTACTTAAGTAATGATTATAAATGAGATCTTTTAGTCCAAACTATATAGAGCTGCAGCAAGTAAATATACATGGAATTAATTAAGAGCAAAAGATCATTTTAGAGGAAATAATATATTGTTACTTACAATAGCATTGAAGTTGTATCTGGCATATTACCCCAATTCTCCAAATCATAAGCAATAAAATGCTTACAGCAAGCAGACACCATCAACTTCTCATCATGAACAACATGATCATTTGACCTTGAAACCCGGTCACGTACTCTATTGCATAAGCCGATACCACCATAGGATCCTCCCCTGGTGACTCCTGGCCTCTCCCCCATCTAGGATCTCTAAACACATTAATAGTTGGAGCCCAAAAGGTCAACCCAGCTTGACCATTATTATACATTGCCCTTGCTTCAACAGCAATAGCCGAACCAATGGAAAACCATAACGACCGGTTGAAAGATGATGCTGTTAGGATAACTTGTGGAAAGCTAGTTGCAGCATGGATAGACCCATTTGAAATGTGACACCTGCCCGTTGGACGCAATTCCATGGAGAGACTCGGACCACCATTCGTATGGAGGAATGCCAAGGCGTGGGATGCCTGTGTCGTCGTTGGAAAGACGGCTGATCTTTTCAGAGAGAGTCAGGAGAGATAAGAGGGATTGGGCTCTGATGGATATTGGTAAGGATGTGTTGCAAAATGCATATGAGTTATGGTATGGTGGTTGGCATGGGTATTTTGGTGGTGTTTTGGTACATATTTGGGATGTTTGTTATTAGAAAGATTAACAGAAGAATAATGGTTGTGCTAGACATTGGTATAGAGTGATGACCTTATGAAATGAGTGTTGTATGTTTTCTTATATATATAGTGATGAGTTGGCAATAGCAAGATATATGAGTGAGTGTTTGTTTTCTAATTTTCTTATATAGTGATGTGCTCAGCTACTAAAGTTAATACTATTACAATAAAACATCTGTGCAACATTGAAACTGGACTAAATGTCTTAAACTAGACTAGGTAGTTTGAATAAGCAAATTTTAGTAGTAGCTTATTATTTCAACTGCTAACAAAGCCAGATGATGCATATATAATGTTATCACAAGCAGAGCTTAAGCTCAAATATGTAGATCAACGATAAGTGTTAACAATGTGTTTGGGTATACACTTAAAATTTAATCACAAAACAATTGAAACGATATGATGAACATCCTCTATCAACAACTTATAATCACCCATAGGCAATATCGCTTTTCCAAATTCATTCACGATACTAAGCTGCTGACAAGGATCTACTGCAATCTTTGTTGTAGTTTCTGAGTATGAAACAGTATGAACACGCTCAAACTCGACAAGTTGTTTCTGTGGTGCACCTTTGAAATATCCTGGTACTCTGGCAAACAACATCACGACCGTGCTTCCATCAAAAGGACCGTGGTTTGTGATAGAGATTTCAACATCAAACCTTAAAGAATTACAGTGTTCTTCAAGTTCATTGACATAGAGATAGTTGGAAAAACCTTGCGTTTTTTGTAATATGTTGTTGGATTTGGTTTTCAGTGATCTGAATATATTAAGTTCGTTAGGTGCAGAGAGTATGTTATATGTGTAATATGTGTAACTCAGGCCATGCCCAAATCCATAAACTATGTCACCAGTGTAAAAACGATATGTTCTACCAGGATAGCCGTTAGAGTGATCAGATCTCATGTTCATGTTGGTCATTGGTATGCTAGTAAAAGACTCGGGATACCAAGTCACTGGCAGCTTTCCACCTATGATCAAATCAAATTCAATCAAATTATTTTTAGTTTCACATTCCTGCAAGATAGTAAACATTTATCTAGTAATACATTAACAAATCTTTGTGTACTCGCCTGGATTGTAATCCCCAATATGATTTGGGCAAGTGCCGTGCCTCCAGCTTCTCCCGGGTACCAACCCAGATAATGCTTGCGATTTTGGATCCCTTGAGCAAAAGACACGTCAAGGGGTCCACCGCCTGTTAGAACTAAGACTATGGGCTTTTACTTGTGGCAGCAATGGTTGTAACCAGATCCGTCTGATAACCTGGTAAAGAAGACTAACCCTATCATGCTCTTCCACTTCTTGAGTCAAATCTAAACCAACCACCAGGATTACAACATCGGATTTTTGTGATATAGAAACTGCTTCTGCAAATCTAGCATTTGAAGTGCAAGCTACGTCTAGACAACCGGATGATGAATGATTGTTTATCAACATATTTTTTCAGGCCTTCAACCATGCTTGTTGGACTGCAAGGAATTCCTACAAGTTTTAACACATTAACATCTTAAGTAACCTTAATATCAGTCAACTTGACATGAATACAACCTTAATTATCAGCACCTCATGTAGTGTATTGATTTAGATATCTAACCTGAGTATCCACCACCCAATCAGTAGTAGCATTCGCCATTGGACCAATAACAGCTAACGAGGAAACATCATTCTTTTGCAAAGGTAGGAAATTGTTATCATTCTTTAGAAGCACCATTCCTTGTTTTGCTGCTTCCAGGGCCAATTTCTTGTGATCAGAAGTGCAAACGTCCTGCGGTCCAAATTTACCAAACTTACCTTGGATTGGGTTCCCATTAAAGAGTCCTAAACGCAGTTGAACCGTTAATGTGTTAGAAGTGCTTTATCTAAGTCTTCTTCTGTCACTTTCCCCTTATCAAATGCAGACTTAGTGTATATCAGCATGTAATGTCCACAGTTAATATCGGTTCCTACACAAAGGTTTCAAGAATCTAAAATGTTATCTACACTAACAAATAGTTAACAAAATGCGAATACAGAAAGGCAGATAAGAACCTGCTCTAAGAGCAACTGCAACAGCATCCTCTGGGGTTTTAGTGTAGTTATGAGACTCGTATATATGGGCAACAGCATCACAGTCAGAAGTGATATATCTGTCGTTTTGCATTTTAACCGAATTTATGTAAGTCTTTGAATTCTGTCTATCTAAAAATTAGAAACCTGATAAAATGTTCAAATCTAGTACCCTTTGAAACCCATCCGATCGAGCTTTCTGTAAGAGATCCCTATCAGCACAAGCAGGTATTCCGTTTACAGCATTATAGGAACACATCAAGCAGCTGGCTTTGGCTTCTTGGATACAATTTTTGAATGGTGGTTCGTATGTGTCCTTCATATCCTGTTCATTCACCTAAACATATACAGTAACACCCAATTTTCAACTTCAAACATTTTTCATGATTCCTCAAATGTGTATAAAATCTAATTTACTATTAAATTATTCTGTTTTGGAAACAATATTGTACGTGGGTGGATAATAGTCTCAAGTTGTCAGAGTATATGTAAACTTTCTTATAGTTTTAAAAAATGCAACCATATATATTTATATTTGTTTGTATCAAAGATTCTTACAATAGCATTGAAGTTGTATCTAGTATAATTTCCCCAATCATCCAAATCATAAGCAGAGAAATGCTTACAACAAGCAGACACCATCAACTCATCACCACCACCGTCGTCGTCGTCGTCACTGGTTAACACCCTCCTCCGCCCCTCGCTCCTTTTCTCCATATTGTCTTCTCTCAACTTCTGATCATCCCCCTGGAATCCCCTAACGTACTCAACCGCATACGCCCCAACAACCATAGGATCCTCCCTTGGGGTCTCTTGCCCCCTGCCCCATCTAGGATCTCTAAAAACATAATAGTAGGAGCCCAAAAAGTCAACCCAGCTTGACCAACATTATACATTGCTCTAGCTTCAACAGCAATAGCCTTAGCTATCAAATACCATAATGTTTTGTTAAAAGAAGATGTTGTTAAGATCACTTGCGGAAAACTAGTTGCAGCATGGATTGGCCCGTTTTCAAACGAGACACCAGGACGGCCCGAGACGATGCCATGTAGAGATTCGGACCACCATTCGTAGGGAGGAATGCCGAGGCGAGGGATGCCAGAGTCATTTGTCGAAAGACGGTTGATCTTCTCTGAAAGAGTTAGTAGAGATAAAAGGGATTGGGCTCTAATGGATATTGGTAATGTGGTGTTGCAAAATGCATATGAGTTATGATATGGTGGTTGGCATGAAAAATTTGGAGATTGTGAGGATTCAAAACATGGAATGTTGATTATTAAGGTGATAAAGATGAGCAAGAGTAATATCGGAGTGGTGATAGACATTGTAGAGTCAGTGTACATGACATGAGTTTGAAGTTTTATTACATCCAAATCAGCAACCCATAATATAGGGCCATAAGCCCATGACAATAAACAAACATATATATATACTGTATAGTATATATAACATGATTGATATCATATCCATATCTTCTTATCTATCCTATCTAGTAAGTTTATAAGCTTTAAATAGGATTCATGATGAAACTATTAGTTATTTCATTCCATTACCTTTAGAATAATTAATTAATTTTGTTCCAAAAAAGGAAAGTGTACTTTCAATAAAGACATAATTCAATATAGGGAAAACATAGTTGTTAAACTCGTACGAGTCACGAGTCGATTCGTACGAGTCGACTCGTACGAGTCGAGTCAAAATAAAGGGAAAACGAGACGACTCGATGGAATGACTCGTTTTATCCCAGACTCGTAACATGGCTCGTGTTTTGTGGTGCGAATCGGTCCGAGTCATGTACGAGTCACGAGTCACAAAATAATTCTTAAAATTTTTTAATTTTTTTTAATATAACTCTTTTATTTGCTTTTAAATTTACTTTGATTTTAATAGTATTTTATTTTTAGCTTATCATATTAATAAATTACAATATTTTTACAATAAATAATTACACATAATTATAAAAATATACATTTTCAAATATCCTGACTCTTACGATTCGAGTCACGTTTCGAGTCACGAGCCGAAAAATCAGATTTCGAATCGAGTCGAGATTTACGAGTCGACAACTATGGGGAAAAATATAAAAAGGTAATTTTTTACTTAAAATTCCTAATAAGAGGCCTATTTAGTTTTTGTTTATTAAAAGATCTCATTTCAAAATATTTTTAAAAAAAGGTAATATCGTTAATTTTTTACGCTAACATGCCGTTAAGTGTTACAACGATTTGCCACGTCATTCAAAATTGATGATGTGGACCTTTAACCAGGAGAAAATCTATATACACTATATTCTATTTTCACAACAAAAAATCCCCAGCAACCTATTTCTCTCTTTCTCTTTTTTCCCCTTTCTCATGAACCCTAATTTCTCAATCCGTTCAAATTTGCTGGTCACTGGTGTGATGGCGTATAAGGGGTTTCCACCACTAGTGCAACGGTGGTGGTGGGTTTGACTATAGCGGCATCGGTGGTGGGATCCGACGGGATTTGAAAGGAGAGAAAGCGGGATGGAAGCACCAAGTTTTTTCCGATTTAACTTTTTGTTCGAAATATTTCCGGTGAAGCTTTATGTTCGACGGTGGAAATATAAATCTTTTATTGTCATGGCATCTCAATGTGTACTGTGTAGTATCTGTCTAGCTATCTGCCTTTTTTTAGAAAAAAGAGTTACAATATAGCTGTACACAAGAACAAAACTTAAATATGTAAATTAATCTATTCGATTTTTGTTATGAAAGAACCGACTTTTTTTTTTTGTTTATTTCTCATATTGATCTTTTTTCCCAATCAAAGGTCCACGTCAGCAATTTTTAATTACGTGACAAGTTGGTGTAACACTTAACGGCATGTTAACGTTAAAAACTAACGAGATTACCTTTATTGAGAAATTTTTAGAAAAGGGATCCTTCTAATAAACGAATACTAAATAGGTTTCCCTTATTAGGAATTTTGAGTAAAAAACTTACCTTGGATCTTTCCCTTCAATATTATTGGATGATTTATTATTAGTCTCTACAGAATAGAAAAAATTCCCATACAATTTGATGTTAGTTTTGAAGCTGTTACAACTGGAGGGCTGGCCCAAGGGATGATATATGGCTAGGGTGTAAGGATGGGATGACATGACAGTGGAGTTTATATGCATTATCTTGAAAAATAGATATCCACAACATGTTTGACACACAAAAATAATTGACTCTGTTACTTATTGAAAGGTAACTTGTTATTAACATAATTTGACCACCACTTCCTGATAAATTTCATGCCTATAAATGACATGAATGATCGAAACGATCGATCATTATCAGTTGGAAAAAACCTAGACGTCGGATAATGTTATAATGTGTATCTAGTCTATCTGACAATGTTATAATGTGTATCTAATATGGTAATATCGTATTTCTCATTATTGCTATAAAATAAGAGGAACTTATACGGTAGGTTGATTTTATAGATGTACACGATATTGGACTGTATTATAGCGACACAAGAGACGACGACCACCACTCATTTTTGATATGAACCAATGTGTTCCACAATTCTACACGCCTTCATGCTACTTCTGTATTTTGTATATATACAAATTGCCTAGAAATAAGATGCCGTGCTGGCACACCCACCAGTTTCCATTTTTTACCTCAAAGTTTGGTAAGTTTTCAAAATCATTGTTATTGTTATATTCTATATCTTACACTTATTCCAGTTTTCACATCATATTTCTATCATTTATTTATCAAAGTTACTTTCAACCTTCCGTTTTTTAAGAAAGAAACTGCTCAGTGTCGTCTTTCACGGATTTTGAGCCATAATACTTTGACGGTGTATGGAGAAGATAAGATGTAGGCTGGATGCTTTCATTTTCTACCTAGATGGTAGAAAAGACTCTCCAACCTTTGCATGAGATGAGATCGAACCCATGATCTCTTTTTTTCAGAGGCCATAGTGCTTACCACTGATTCAACCATGCTGTTCAACCTTCCGTTTTTTTTAATGTCGGGAAATATAACCCGCGGCGAAATCATACCTGTAAAAAGTAAAACGAGAAAACAAAGACTTTAGCTTTAGCAGTTTAGCATAGTTGCCAAAAAGTAGAAAGGGTAGAGCCCAATATGTTCTGACCCAAACAGATTGCCAGTTTTCTAAATAGCTGTGGCCCAATCAGGTAGATACATAACCTATTTGGGCCTCTAAATGCAACGCTGTTATTGAAATCGAATACATATCTTAAATCAATGAAAAAAACGAACAAATGTTAGTATACTATGAAAAATGTGTGCGCGATGCAGCGGTCTAATGCCAGAGGCGACGGGTGGTGGTGGTGACATTGTGTGTATTAATGTAAAAATGGTTGATGTAAAATTGAGTAGTATAATTGTTTTAAAAGTTAAATAACATATGTTGTAAATAAATTTATTAAGAGTATTATAATGTAATAGAGATATAGTATTACCCTCCAGTGTACGCACCAAACAAATATTACTCCAATGTTACTATATGCCAAATAATTATTCTAATATGTTTTCTCTTTTACCATTTTCCATAAGATTAATTTAACTTTTCATGTTTTAATACTTAGGTATTGAATCATATATATATCATAAGATTTATTTTCATGAGGTTTCCAATTTCCATATTAATGCGGTTTTTATTTAAACTCTCGAGATCACATCGATAGTCCTGGGCTTTCAACAATCCATTACCATTTTGGTTCTGCCCACAAACAAAAGTTAAGAAAGGATGTATATGCTTGAAAAATGATTGGTATACGGTGTACCCAACGTATACGTATAATGTGAGTCTGTGAGATGTGGCTTGCATGCTAATATAACAAAAAAATCAAAACTAGAAATTAAATTCAAGATATATATGTATGAAAGGTTGAAAAACATTTCATCTAATTATCTAAAAGCATTAGTAACGGTAACTAAATTATACCAAAATGTTAGTGTCACATCATCACCACAATCACACAAATTTATAATAATAATCACAAATATTATACACAATTTTTATAATAATAATCACAAATATTATACAGTACTACATACACAATACCTCAATAACTAATAAAAAACAAAAGAAAACACTAAAATTACAAACCACGGCCAAAGTCACCGCTACCACACACTTGCTTTTGTAATGGATGACCCCAACAACCCCGTGCTGGAATTTTTCGACGTTGTCTATTATGATATTATCCATATATCTTTGACTCAATTTATGAGATCATAAGATATGGCAAAAGCTATACCAAAAAAAGGTTTACGTGGTCGTATTGGTTCACGTAAGATGTACGTGTAGTAGTAGGTGGGAAAAAACTCTAGTATTTTAATTATTTGCCACTGGTAAATCAAAAGGTACTGCATATTAAAAGCTTTCCATCCATGGCATTTGTTTTATTCTATCTTGGTAGGGTTATTCGGAAATATATCGTCTTTTACATGCAGATTGAAAATCGGCTTTTATGTGATTGGTGGGTATGTCGAAACCACATAATTGTTTCTCTCTATATATAATGGCATGCATATAGATTGCATAAAGTTTTGTCTCCTCTTTAGTAGAATTTCTTGTGTGGAGTAGTACGTTCTCCGATCTCCATCTTGAAGCCTTCCCATTCCTGTAACTTTATATCGACCCCACTTTCTCAATATATTAGATTGCTATTATTTATGTTAGTTTGATAAAATACATGACAATCACATTAATTCATTCCTTACATATTAGTTTTTTTACCCGCGCATTGTCACAGAATATGCTTTTACATATGACAATATTTTAGACTAAAGTTTATGTCAAATATTAAAACTGAAATAATTTTAAAAAAGACAATTAAATATGTAGTAATAACAATAAAAAAAAAGTAAAAGAATAATAAGATGTATAAAAACATAAACAATAACTAATAACTATATTAATGTTTTAAATGTTACATGAAGTGATACGTAACATTGAAGTTATATATAAAAGACGGATGAAATAATCAAAATCAAATGTTTAAAGATAAACCCGTAACTGTATGAAAGTTATTTGCTGAAAACCAGAACTCAAAAGTTACACGAGTCCTTTAGCAGCTGGTTATTGAATCAGTGTGTTTGTTTTTCTTTTTCCTTGAACTATTTGGGGTTGCAACAAAATACCACGAAGTGAAAAACCGATGGCTCGACCTTCGTTGGTAGTGTTTTCTCTTATGTCTTTGTCATAAGTTTTTTCAACCCTTTTGCAATCTTAGCGGTTAAAGTTTCAAAAAGGGTCTAGTCTGTGTAATTTGTTGTATTTCTAGATCTTGTACATTCGAGTACTAGTACCTTGCTAGTATTCTTGTTATGATTAATAACATAATTTTATTGCCGTTCAAAAAAAAAAAAAGAAACTTT
>NW_025215796.1:0-27788 GCF_010389155.1 Erigeron canadensis | reverse complement strand
TTCACGCTTGCGTTTGAAGATGCCTAACAATGAGATGTTTCGGGGAAGTTGGCTTATGCTTGTGTAGTCAATATTCAACTCTTTTAAACATTCTAAATCTCCTAGTTCCTCGGGCAGATTGTCAATCTTCTCACACCACTGTAAGTTCAACGTTTTGAGATGCTTCACTTACAATGCTACCAGGAATATCTCTTATCTTATTGCAATCTGTAAGATTTAATACTTCCAAAGATTCTAACTTGCCAAGGTCGTCGGGTAACTTTTCAAGACCAACACAACCTTGAAGAATAATAGATGTGAGATGTTTCAACTTACAAATGCTACTCGGGAGATCTCTCAAACACTTGCAATAAGACAGATCTAATTTCTCCAAAGATTCTAATTGGCCAACATCCTCGTTGGGAACTTTTCAAGGGCTTGACAACCTTCAAGATGATGTGAGATGTTTTTACAAAGATGTTTCATGATACAAATGCTCCTCTTGAATCTCTTAACCCCCGGCATTTCGCAAGATCTAATACCTCCAAAGATTCTAACTGGCCAAGATCATCAGGTAACTTCTCAAGAAAGTTAGAACTATGAAGAGTGAGAGTTTTCAGATTTTTCAACTTACAAATGCTATCAGGAAGATGTTTAACAAGTGTACAACGTTTAAAGATAACTCCTCTAAATGTTCCAACTTGCCAAGGTCCCCAGGCAATTCCTCTATGTCACAATAGTCAAGCCTAATAACTTTGAAACGTTGTAAGCTACAAAAGCTTCTTGGAAGACTCTTGAGATTTCCGCAATGTTCCAGATTTAGATAAACAAGCTTAAAGAGTTTTCAATTGATGAGGGCAGTTCAGCTATCTCACTCCCATAGATATGAAGACCTCGCAAACTACTGTTGGAGTCCGCCGGAATTATATCTGGGAACTCCTTATGATTTCGTCCAGTTAGTTTAAGAAACTGAAGTGGCTCTAAATGCTTGATAAATGAAAGAGATCTTAATCTTTTACACCGACATATACTTAAGTAAACAAGCCGTTTTAGACATCCAGTGGGAGCACGAAGTTCCACCAACTTCCGACATCCTAGAAGATATAAGCTCTCAAGATTCGGAAACAGCCCAAGGTCACAGGTCCTCAGACAATATGTATTATGCAATACAAGGTATTTTAGTTTTCTCATATCCATTCCCCCTTCCCAAAGTTGTTCAATTTTGCTATCAGAAATTTCAAGTGTGACAAGATTATTTGCACCAGATATTTTGGGTAAACGCCTATGAGGGTAACGCCTCCAACACAGATACCGTATTGCATTCGGGAGGTATTTGCAAACTTTATGATTATCCCTAACATAGTCAGAATAACTGCTACCCACAGTAGCATAATTCACAATGAGGCATCTAAGATTCTTCATGTTTAAAAGACCTGTCAAATCAATATCAGGTGTGACTTCCATACGAATACATCTTGTCTCTTCCGTACCCTGAAATTCAAAAACAAAAACCATAAAATTTGTGTCACAACTAATAAAGAATAGGGATAAGTACCCCAAAATATAACTAAGTATGGTCAAATGTCTATTGTAGGAACCAACTATCAATTATGGATATTGTATGGAAGTAACTTTGTAAAAGAGTCTAAAACATTAAAAAGTGACTTGTTCCATCATTAGCCGTTAAATACTCTATTTTCTTTTTAATTATTTCCGACGTGGAATATGTGAGCCGGCAACTAACAACAAAAACTTACATATAAAAATAAACGTTGGATCAGTTTCTCATTTCACACACTTTTACACACACGACAATTCCAAACCAAATCCACACATACAACATACGAAATCCAAAATTCGTCTTCGATCGATGTCTATTTAACTCTTCCACTGCTATATCAAGGTATGTCCTTCATTTATCTACAAGTAATTCATGTTTTGTAGCCGATATAGAAAGGGGGAAAACCAAAACCCTAACTTTTCATTTTTTTCAATTTTTTTAATTTTATTTCAATTGCTTTCTATGTGAGAATATGCAAGATTCAATTCCTCATATGTTATTTGACCACAAATACTAAGTATCTTTAGGAAGACTGTTAAAAGTAAGTGTCATCTCTTGAATACTCCTAAGTCCTAACAGTTAATAAAATGTGATAGCTTGGTTCACTGCACAGTAATGCAAGATGAATAAAGGGATATTACAGATAGGATAAGTATTGTTGTATTGCTGCTTGTGTATTCTTCTAGACCATAATAGAAGGCAATTCAAAATTGTTGAGTTGTGGAAAGGAAAACAAGTAGACCCGACAGTTATCAGATACAGGAGTACGGGATTACAGGTTCAGTCACCACCAGCTCACATATTCCACGTCGGAAATAATTAAAAAGAAAATAGAGTATTTACCGGCTAATGATGGAACAAGTCACTATTTAATGTTTTAGACTCTTTTACCAAGTTACTTTCATACAATATCCAAAACTGATAGTTGGTTCCTACAATAGATATTTGGCCATACTTAGTTACATTTCCAGGCAATTAAGTATTTACCGGCTAATGATGGAACAAGTCACTTTTTAATGTTTTAGACTCATACCAAGTTACTTCCATACAATATCCAAAACTAATAGTTGGTTCCTACAATAAACATTTGACCATACTTAGTTACATTTCCAGGCAATTAAGTATTTACCGGCTAATGATGGAACAAGTCACTTTTTAATGTTTTAGACTCTTTTACCAAATTACTTATATACAATATCCAAAACTGATAGTTGGTTCCTACAATAAACATTTGACCATACTTAGTTGCATTTTCAAACACTTATCCCTAAAGAATATGTCATTTAATCACGAATTAGAAGTAAGATGAATTCTTACAATGTCACGAGCCAAGACGTGTTTGATTTCATCCTGAACCCACAATCGGCTATGTCGACACGGGTCATCAGGATGCGAACGACGTACAATATTCTTGCCCATTTCTTCTATATGGTCATGCATGCATATTTGTTCATAACGCTGACTTTCATAAGGCAAGTCATAATCAAATTCAGTTTTATGTACGACTGTAATGGTAATAAGAGATTTTCTCTGAAATCCACAACCATCAAGCATTCTTATAGCATCCTCTGTTTTCCAATTTTTCAGAAAGCATGCAACATCTAGGAATATTTTCTTGTGCTCATCTTCCAAGCTTTCATAGCTTATTTCGAGTTTTTTAACAGTTTCCTCCAATGGAATTGTTTTGAGTCCTGCTAGTGTATCTATCCATTGAGGCTTCTCTTTACCACACAATAACGAGCCCAAAACTTTGACTGTTAATGGAAGACCATTAGCATAACGTACAACTTTGAGAGATTCCTTTTCATACTCTCTAACTGGGATATCTTTCCCAAACGCATACCTACTGAAGAGGCGTGTCGCTTCCTCATCTGATAACAGATGAATATAGTGGATCAAGCTCACCCGATGTGATAACAAAACTTGCTCATCTCTTGTTGTAATTATAATTCTACTTCCAGGTTTAAACCAACTATTATCACCTGCTAATGCCTCAAGATGGCTTATATGATCAACATCATCTAGAACAACAAGTACCCTTTTACCCCTCAACCTCAATTTCATCATGTTTATCCCATCATGAACACTACTTACGGTTATGCATTGATCTTTTGATACATCGGCGAGAACTTGATTTTGCAGCGAGTTCAAGCCTGACAAGGAGGCTTTTGAGACGTTCTCAACAAAGCTTCTAGCTTCAAACTGAGTGGATATTTTATCAAAAATGGCCCTGGCCAAAGTTGTCTTACCAGCACCTCCCATCCCCTTGATCCCTATCATGCGAACATCATCCAAACCAATTTTTAACAACAGCTCGAGATCCTGCATCCTCTGTTCTATGCCTACTAACTTTTCATCAATGATGTTCGAATTAAATGAACATAACTCACGCGAAACCTCTTCAACAATCAATTTAATCACTTGACCTTCATGTCTGTATATCACAAAAGATCCAATTAGCATGTGGAAGAACGGACATGAACAAACATATATTTCCTCCCACACACAACATGCACCAAATGGAAAAAAATATTAAAAATAACGAATGAAGGATTACCCATCAGCAATATTTCTCAAATCCCAACCAGACAGATTGGCTGTCTCTTTTAGAGCCTGTCTCCATACTCCAACCTTTGTTTCATTTTCATGTATGCAAAGTGCTTCTCCAACTGACCCACTTTGTCTGCGGACTTCAGTTGGTTCGACATCATAGAAAACAGGGTATGCAGTATGGTCTTTTGTCTTCTGACACTCCATTATCTTCAAAAGCTCATTTAAGCACCATGAAGAAGATGCATAGTTGTTAGAAAAAACTATGAGGTACAATCTTGAGTCTTGAATGGATTGTAAGAGTTCGTCATTGATCCTTTTTCCTTTCTCGACTCTCTGGTCATCCTTAAAAGTACGGATGCCTTGTCGGTCAAGAGCGACATAAAGATGATCAACAAAAGTCCTACGTGTGTCTTCACCACAGAAGCTTATAAATACATCATATATATAGTCCTCCTTGCCGACAGACGCCATTCAGGATTTCAAGGTAATGCTTCACTAATCCAATCAAATCCTTGAGAATAGCAGGGTATGATTGTACAAGTTAGATAAAATCAACCTATATGTTTACTTTGATATGTACCGCTAAATTTCATTATCATTGCATACTCAGAAAGTTAGTGCTTTACAAAGTAATTACTTGAGGGGCAAAAGTCACCAAATAATTGTTTGTTACGGACTTACGGTATATATACACATTTAGAATGGCTTTTTTGAGCCTGTAATAATTTACTGAGTACTGTTTTGAACATGTAAAAATTAAAGATATATATATATATATATATATATATATTTAAGGATAATCTTACCTGGAAACTACTGGAACCTTTTTTCGTGGGTCTCAACAACTCAAAATTTTATTCTGGTAAGCAAACTTCACCCGGCCGGCTACTTTCTTTTAAAGTGTTGACTTTTCATATTTTGTAAACTTTTTTTTGACGTGTTGACTTGCAGGGACTATCGGCTGTGAGGATGTTTAGAGAAGGATGACGGCGAGGATGATTTGGGTGGAGGAAGATGGATGGTTTTTTGGTTGTATTCTTGGAACCGCCGGAGGAAGATGAGTGTCAGTGTCAGTTTGAAGCTTTCACGGAAATGAATTCTTTCTAGCGATATATTTTTATTTTTTTTAACCTTTTTCGTTTTGAATGGCAAGAGGCAGAGTTTTAATTTTTTTCTTTTTCCTTTTCTTTAAAAGTAATTTTTCTTTTTTCTATTAACAAAACAAATACAACGGAACATGATAGTAACGCATACGAAAAATATAAACAAAATTTATAATTAGTTACTATATTAAACACATGCAATAAATAATTGTTGTCATAAAATTTCGGTTAAAATAAATAGTACATCATACAATTTGAAGTATAAAAATACAATATTATAATCATGTATTTTAATGTAAACTTATTTATTATAGGAATAAATATATTTTAATCCTCTCTAATTAACAATTTTTAAATCATGGGGATTATGACCTGAGAATGTACTTAACAATGTCAAAATGTCTATGTTTTGTAACTAACCAAAAAAACGTTTATGTAATGTAACAAACTAACCATTTGCGTCTATAGTGTGTAAGTTACCGGTTACAATTGAAAAGTAACCGGTTGTCCCTAATATTATCCATCTCAGCTGCCATGTAATACATAATATTGCTAATAAAATCAGTATTTCCCTCCTTTTTCACACAATTATTCTTCCGCATGTTTCTCTCTCTTTGCCCGCCCCCTTTCCTCTCCCTTCCCTCCATTTTCTTCTTTCTCCCTCCTTCAATGGCTGCTTCATCTTCATCTTCATCTTCTTCTTCCATTAACAAGGCTGTTTCGTATATGTATTGTAAATGTGGTGAGAAGATGCCCATCCTCACATCTTGGACTAGGAAAAATCCTGGTAGGAGATTTGTAAAATGCCCTAAAGTAAGTATTTTCCTTTAATATTATGTTTTTGTAATCATAATTGAAAACATTAACTGGTTTTAGTATTACTAACCGATTCAGGTGAAAAGTGCGTCTTGTACAAGTTTTTTCTTTATTGATGAAGAGATAACAAATGTATACTATAAGGTTTTGTTGTTTAATCTCACTCACAAGGAAATCGGTTGGGTTTTGAAGAATGTGATTCAAGCAATGAAATGTTTCAAGTGAAGAATGAGTTGTCTGGTTTGAAGTCAAAATTGAATGTCTTTGATAAAGTCTTTTATTTGTTGATTGGAGTTGTCGCATTGCTATGTGTAGTAATATTCCTGCTTGTGAAACTGTTGATTGCAAGTGAAGAATGAGTTCACTGCTATGTCTTTCTTTTTTTGATTTGTAATATTTTGTCTAATGGAATGATATTACCAAGTATTTCTAATTGCATGATATTACCAAGCTTATCCATGAGATTACAAAACAACTGGGAAAAATACTACATATATTGACACTCACAAACTGCATACGATATTTCATTGCAATGCATACCAAAAGATACAAGTTTTTGACAAAAGACTGGTGTCAATGCACATACATAATTAACTAGTTAGTGTCACAGCACATACAATGTGCACCCAAAAGACCATAATCTGCACATATTTAGCTAGTGGACTGCACATACATAATTAATAATTTTTCATCAAAAGATAAGTTTTACTTGACAATATAGATCATAATAACAGTTTACTCAACCACCATGACATTATCAAGTGTCTCCCCTGGTCCTTTCACATGTTTGGCTAGTCTTTGTCTCACTGGAAACCCTTTTCTTCATGTTTTTGTATATGGTCACTTTCTTCTTTTTTGGTGCTTCATTGACAGATTGTTGTGTGCCAACCACAGGTTGTGAAGGCCTTGGTGCACACATTGAAATGGTCTCATCCACTTGTGTCATTCTTGGTTGATCTCTTATCAGCATCCCAGATGAGCCAACACCACTTGCTAGCCAGTTCATTATCTTCCCAAACCCTACCTTGGCATTGACCTTCATCACACCGTATCTTCATCATATTCTCCACTCCACAACCGTATCTTCATCATATTCTCGACAATCCTTATCACACCGTATCTTCCTCATATTCTCCACTCCACAACCATGAAAAGCAAAATAAAGACCAGTAACTTGACAAACCGTTTCATTCTGTATATAGTGAGCAAACACTTCATACCCTATTTTTAGGGATGTGTAAGGTTTGGTGGAAACCGGCTAAACCATTTAAACCAAGGTAATTGGACGGATTGGTTGGCTTATAAACTAAGTTTCGAATTGTCGGTTTGTTTTTTTCATAAACCATTTGTACGGTTTGGTTTTGGTTTTAGACATTACACAATCTGGTTAAACCAAACTGGACCATTTAGTTATGTTAATGGTAAGTTTATATTAATTATCTATATTAATAGTTAATAAATTAATATTGTGATTGTGAATTATATATTTGTTAATTGTTATGTATTAAAGTTGTCGACAACTGTCAAGTAACAGAGTTGAAAATTTTTGAATTCTTATTTTCAAATTTTGAATGATATACGATGGATGTGGTTTAACTTCGTAACCTATTATTGTAGAAAATCAATCACAAGCTAATTGTTAGGAATCACAAAATTATTTCCTAATTTAATGTATCCCTTTTCCAGTATATATATATGATTTGTCTGCACTTCTATTCTTCCCATCATCATCATTTATGAGTGCAAACATTTGTGATTATTATGTTTCTTATGTTTATTAAGACATATGAATATTATGTTATTTTATGATATCGAATCTTCAATATATTTATATATGCTATTTATATATACTCTTATATGTTGTATTTTTTTTTAAAGATAAAAAACCGTTTAACGTCCAAACCAAACCGATTTACTTGGTTTGGTTGGTTTGGTTTAACATAACAATTTAGACGGATTGGTTGGAAAGTCATTAAACCGTATGTATTGGTTTGGTTGAGATTTTAGGCTAAAACCGTCCAAACTGGACCATGCACATCCCTACCTATTTTTGGGGCCCACAAAGTCCTTAATTGGTAGCCAAAGTAGTTAAAAGGATGGAACATGAACATCCCATTATAATAAACGTCGAATTCTTTAGGTTCATTCATTTCTACAAAATAAATTAAACAGGCGTTACGAATGAAAAAAAAAAAAGAAAACCCTAAAAAAAGGAAAACCCTAAAAAAAAGAGAAACACTAAAAATACACGAATCAAAAAGAAAAAAAACATAACATACCTTCATAAAGTGTGGATGATGAAGAAACCCTAAAAAAAGTGAATTTACGATGGATTTTTGGTTGATTTTGAGGTGGAGAAAACGGTGGGTAGGTTTTGAGAAGATATTTATGGATCCCAAAACTTTTTTGATTTTTGTATAAGTAATTTATAATTTATAATTAGGGATATATACACGTCAGTTAAGTCAAACGAATATCGGAGTCAAAATGTCAGTTGTACAACTTTTTTAAGGATTAAGCACGTGGGTGACCGGCTAAGTGTTACACCGGTAAACCTTTACACACTATAGACGCAAATGGTTAGTTTGTTACATTGCATAAACGTTTTTGTAGTTAATTACATAACATAGATATTTTGGCATAGTTAGTTACGTTTCCAGGTCATAATTCCTAAATCATGCAACTATGTAATAATAAATGGAATAAATTAAATTTAAATGCATAAGGCACAAGTGGAAAGAATTGATTTTAAAAAATTAACAATTGATTGAATAAGAAATTTGAAGGATGAAAAGAAAACAAAAAATCACTATATTGTTTTTATTTAATACTAAAATTATTCGATACAATCGTTATGTAATTCTTACTCTAGATTTAGGTTCGTGACAAAGTTTAAAATCCTGAAAGCTTTTATTCACAATATAATCCTTAAATAATGGACTTTTACTAAGTATTTCTCTTAAATAGTATCAGAAATAAACAAACTTAGTTGACATCCAAAGACTTAACCTACATTAATCCTATCTTATCCTCACTTAATAATAATAATAATAATAATAATAATAATAATAATAATAATAATAATAATAATAATAATAATAATAATAATAATACACGTATTAGGTGATCAAGATCAATATGATTATAAAAAATGATTATCTTATAAACTTTAAACAATAAAATATATATAATAAATAGTAACTTAAGCTATGGTAATAAGATGTTATGTAAATATAATAATATTTAGGATAGAAAATTTGAATACTGTTGTACATTTAAAATAAAAATAAAAAAAACTATTAAAAATATGAAAATAGATAAACCGAAATAAAGATGAAGATGAATATAATTATAATTATAGTAAATATAACTCATTGTGGAAAATTTTGTATGCCAACGAAGCTTAAAGAAATAAGATTTCATGTAAATATGGTTGGGTATTTACTCTTCCCACTATGTGAGGCCCCGGTGGGTTTGCTCCCAATGTTGTGGGTTCGTGCCTCGGCTGACACAATCCTTGGGTTTCCCATCTAAGAATTTTCCACAAGGAGGGGGGGGGGTTGAGAGACTGCAGCGTATGCTCAGCATCTCGTGAGGTCCAACGATTGTTGGTTAAAATTGTCTCCAACCACGTTTGAGTCGAAATACACCTTTCAAAAAAAAAAAGATAAATGATTATATTTTAGAAAATTGATACATAAGCAAAAATCATAATTGTCATGTAAATAAGGTTGTCACATAAGAATAAACATATCTTTTCTTAGTTATATAGAAAAATTATGTAAATCAATTGTTAACTATTATTATATTTAGAAAAGATATCAACTAAGTTTAAAAGATGAAATGTCATTACCCATGAAATATTAAATGGAAGATAATATTGCTCAAATCTAACAAATAAGCCAAAGTTTTATTCGTTACTTAAACAAAGTTGTCAACTAAAAATAAGATTATCTTCTTTTAGTTAGATCGATAGACAGGAGCGGAGCCAGGATTTCGGATTAACGGGGGCCAAGTGATAGAAGATATCTTAGTGACATTTTTAAGGCGTAAAACTAATTCAATTACAACTTACTCGTACTACACTAATATAATTTAGTTATTGATACTTATATCCAACATTTAGAAAAGTTAAAGAAGAAAGGGTTATATTAAAGTGTTTAAAAAACTTGAAGGTTATAAGTGAAAATATAAAATAAAAGCATCTATCTTTTGGACCCACATCCAAATTAGCACTCATATCTTCTTCTTCAACAATACATATCTTGTCATCCGCCATTTTTATACATTAGCATCTCCGATTTTCATATTTTTGTACTCATTGAAAGGGGCTAAACTCTATAAACCTCAGAAAATCTTCATCTAGACTACTCGCATTTACGTCTATTGGGGGAGGCTTGGCACCCCCTTGTCTCCGTCACTGTCGATAGATATACTATATATTAGTCCTGTTGACTAAATCAATCATTAGATTTAATTTAGAGAAAAATACATTTTTCATCCCTCAACTTGACAGCTTTTGTAAATAATGTACTAAAGTGAAGAAATAACACTCGTAGTCCCGGAACTTATCAATTATTCACATTTATTACTCTGCGAGAAATCGCTGTCTATTTGAACCGTTAAATGAGGGGTAAATTCGTCATTACACTATGTTCACTTTCTATAACACATTCTTCTTTTTCTTAGTTTTCCTTTTCAAATTTAACACACTAAAACCAAAAACTAAAACAAAAAATTATAACGGACTCTAATAATAATAACAAAACCAAACCAAATCATATCTATTCATGTATATAACATGACTAAAAAAAAAACAAACAGTTCAACCATCGAAATTGATCGATAGATGCACATATCTACAAATCAATATTTATATATTAATATTAATATCATGTATTTTACATATATTTGGAAAGAAATCAAAAGGAAAAAATTTACCAAGTCTGTAAAAAAAAACAAATCAAAATCTCTACAAAAGAAATCAAACTCAAATTCATATGATATTATTCGTTAAAAAACAGGGGTTACAAAAAGTCTAGATCATCAGACTCCGACAACCATCATCGTGATTCGTGACCATTCGACCACTACGCTAGGAACCACCATCCGACCAGCACGCAGCCACCACACCGGCAACCACCATCTGACCACTGTGACCATCGAACTCTTTCTCCAACTACTGTTTTTTTCCAAAATTCGACCATCGAACTCAGATCTATATACATGAACACACGAATTGTAGATCTTTGTTACTGCAGATGTCAAAATGGAAAAATACCTTTTTGATCTCACCCAAAGGGTGATATATAACATTAGGAGCATCGATAAGTTTTATCGGCACGTATTCCGGCAATAGAAGCCAAGAAAAACTTAGATTTAGCCTCAAAATCGAAAACCCCTAAATATTCCAGTTAGGTTTCCGGTGAAGACGAAAGATTGGCACAAGAAAAAAAAACGGTCACAAGTACACGCTCCCAACGTTCACAAGGATCGGCCAAAACATGCCGATATATATAGTCAAAACTAGCCGATTAAACTTGCCAAAACTAGCCGATGCATGTGCTATAGGTTTACCAAAGAGCCGATGCAAACCGATGGTTTTTGCCGATATATCTAGTCGACTACACCCTTTCCCTAACATACACTACACTTCCATTTAGATGACACTGAAAAATCAAAATTTTGGAGGTAGATTTTTTTTTACAAATAGACTATCACTGAAACATCTTGTTTAGTTACAATCGATGGAATATTTGTCTATTTCTTGTTTTAAATTTTAAGTCCAATGTTTTGACTATGTCATCTTTTTGGTTTGGTCATTCTAGATTTAGATTTTTTGGTTTGTATGTTTTTTTTTTTACCTTCTGTTAGCTTTCATTGAAAATTTCATTGTTGGTCTTAAACTTTTAAAGAAAACCTTATATTTTCTTTAAAGTTTTTTGCAATATTATTACTTTTTAAAACGACTAACTATTCTACCATTATAGTATACGAATGCTTTGATGGAATTCAAGATTTCAAAAAAATTCTCCCAACAAGCGATCCATATAAATGTAGGAAATGAGACTTGAACTTTGATAGAATAA
Source organism: Erigeron canadensis (assembly GCF_010389155.1). Taxonomy (NCBI): domain Eukaryota; kingdom Viridiplantae; phylum Streptophyta; class Magnoliopsida; order Asterales; family Asteraceae; genus Erigeron; species Erigeron canadensis. Next base: position 15,687 of record NW_025215796.1, on the reverse strand, counting down.
ACTCAAGGTCAAAAAATAAATTATATATATTCTAAAAAGCAATATGCAATGTACAACTTTTGAAGCTTAATGTACGACATCTTTTTAACTTTTAACAACTTTCATTTTACACCCTAAACTTTTAACATTTTCAATTTTAAGGCTTTAACATCACCTTGGTCTATTTTCATTTGCACCCCCTAAAAAGTTTTTATTTCAAACTTTTGCCCACATCAAAGTTTTTGTTTTCAAACTTTTGACACAAAACTTTTGGGTTCTATATTTCTATCAAACAACTTTTACATATTTGCATTTTTACCCTTAAACATTTGGTTTTGATGATTTTTTTTTCGTTCCGCTATATATAATTGTATTTAATATATAACAATTTAATCATTGTTACGCTTTACGTTAATTTAACATTTAAAGTAAGATACTTTATTACATCACCGTCGTCATATTTTCATTATTTGCATTAACATAGTTATTTTGTGTGTGTGTTTTTTTTCTTTAATACATCTTATTATTCATACTGTTTTTATATGTTTTATTTTCTTTATAACAACGATTACAAGTTATGTTTATTGATGACTTTATCATGTTTATATCCAACACTTTATCGTCAGAAAACCATGTCCCTAAGCAACGCGAGGGCAAATTTACTAGTATATTCTATAAACCAATGTGGGTGAAATAAAAGATTTGGTTTTAATAACACACCATAAAATTGTTCATACATAAAAATAACCATTTCCTGAAATTAATTTTCCACTACAATTTCATAATTCACAAAGTCAAGCTACATGAAGTTATGTTAAATTAGTAGGTTCTCTACAACTTCATAATTCAAAAAAAAAAAAGATAATAATATTATTTTAGTAGATTCTTTACAACTTCATAATTCGAAAGGTCCAGCCACATGACAAACTTGTTCACCTGCAGCAGAAATTTTTGATGAAGATAAGACAACTTAGTAAAGCATTTTACACAATTTAGTCAAAAATACAGGGGAAATGCGTACCATTCATTAGCTAACTTTATTTTCTGTTAGAGCACATAAAGTGCACAATCTGTTGTCCGATGCAATAATTCTAAAAGGCTAAGAACTATTAAGTTAATAAGGCCCAGTCTGTTTGTATAGCCTATAAATATAAGTCTTAGGTCACGAATTTAGGTTGATGATTTAGTTGCAACATAGAGTCATTCACTAGGTTCTCGAGATAGAGATCTATACCTCGAGATACTGCCCAAACTATCATGATTCGTCTCAATGATTGTAATCCGTAATCATTGTAGATGTTGTTCATACGGATTCATCTTGTAATCATATGATTAATGATAGTATTTTTGTGTTTATATCCTGTTCTCATTATCTTCGTGTGTGTTTATCATGATAATCATTAATTAACCCTAAAGACGATCATAGATGGATTCCGCACAGCTATGATTGTTAGATCTCGTGTTAATCGATCCGGGAACGTGCTGAAACACGTTTTCACAAGTGGTATCAGAGCTTTGGAGGATGATATTTCCTCAAACGAGATCTGAAAATTAGGTTTTTGATGAAGAATTTCGACCAGATCTGCTAAATTCGTTTTGAATCTTGCAAAACGAAGATAGGAACGAATTTAAATTTAAATTCGTTCTAAGTTCATCTCACGAAGATAGGAAACGAATTTAACTTTAAATTCGTTCTAAGTTCATCTCACGAAGATAGGAAACGAATTTAACATACGAAGTTAGTGGTGCTTACGAACTTAAGTCTTAACTTCGTACAGATGAGGTCTTCACCTTACGAACTTAACCCAAAATAGCCAAAAACACCTCACGAACTTAACCCTTTTCACCTAACGAACTTACACTTACGAACTTAGCATTTGGTTGCAAAGTAACTTTGTTCTTACGAAGTTAGATTGCACTTACGAAGTTAGTTGTTCTCACGAACTTAAACTTCGTTTCATGCAGACTTAGTTCTTACGAAGATAACATCTAAGTTCGTGCTGATGTCATCAAGAAGTTAGTTTAACTGAGAGTTGATGTCATCACGAAGATAGTCGTTCTAGCTGAGACAAGTTTGTATATGGTTCTTATCAGACGACGAAGATGTTCTCAAGCTACTTTAGAGGTTCAGTGTGTTTCAACATCAGAAGATCAATTACATGGAAGCACACAACAGGGTAGTTAAAAAAAAAAAAAAAAAGTAAAAAGGTGGGAAATCTCGAGTAAAATTTACTTTCTTCTATGGTCTTAGAAGTGGATTTTTACGCGAGATTCAAAATTTGGTAATGGTTGGAAAATTTTGGTCCGTTTTCACGCATATTTGGCACGGTTTTGGCACAAAATTTCGACAATCATCAGATTTTTCCTACCATCCTAGATTCAATAATTCACGTGAATACCAATGTTTCACGTAAAGGTGTTTTTCCCAGAAAATTTGGAGGGAAAATGGTGTACCCTGTTATCGGCGAAGAGTTTGTAGTTGTTATATGCTCTAGGCCATTTGGAACCTCATACAGGATAGGAGATACCTAAGACAGGCTGAAGTTCACGATTTTTGCAGAGAAATGAGGGGGGGGGGGGATAAAACTTTCAGTCCTCGGTATTTCTAAGCAAAAATATGAACTACTCGACATTCACTGAAGATCAAAGGTTATTCTGTTCATTCATTCAGTTTAACGGTTGATGGTGATTAAAGTATTATAATGTTCGAGTTTGAAGATCATCATGTTATTATTGGAGTATTATTAGAAGTTGATCTTTTTGATATAGCGGTTTGAACTGTTGACGTGTTGGTGCAATGAAGCTGGTTACTTGTTGTTGAGTATTTGAAGATTGAATCTTATCTATATTCCAAGACATAAAGATGATATCAGGTGACTGAGAGGAGCAGTCACGAAGATAAAGATCTTTGTGTATGGCAGCGTATACAACTGAAGAGGATATCTGATTAGAAAGGCTTCGGGTGATTGGTAGAGTTGTGAAGATACAAGACAGAGTCAGACACTGCTAGTTGAGACAGGATTCATGATACTACAGTTTGTGATTCAAGCTACAGAGTTTCTTATTTTTGTGAGAGCTGATTGATTTGATGTTGATTGTTGGAAATTCAACTCCGCCATTACATGCCAATTAAGCAAGATGAGCAGAGTCTCCGGCAATAAATCCTAGGGTGGAAGATTGCTGATGTTTAATTTGGAGGTGCTACTACTGAGGGGGAGAACTACAGCGAGAAGTGTTGGGTTGGTTAGTTTTCATGAAGATATAGAGATTTTGCAGGTTGAAGATGAGATTGCAGTTTCAGAAGATCGAGTCTCAACATTGAAGATCCGATATCTCAAGTTAAGGGGGAGGCTATTCATTTAGACTTTCTATAATTAATATCGGTTTGTGAAGAATTGATTGCACCGGCCAAGGGGGAGTTTGTTAGAGCACATAAAGTGCACAATCTGTTGTCCGATGCAATAATTCTAAAAGGCTAAGAACTATTAAGTTAATAAGGCCCAGTCTGTTTGTATAGCCTATAAATATAAGTCTTAGGTCACGAATTTAGGTTGATGATTTAGTTGCAACATAGAGTCATTCACTAGGTTCTCGAGGTAGAGATCTATACCTCGAGATACCGCCCAAACTATCATGATTCGTCTCAATGATTGTAATCCGTAATCATTGTAGATGTTGTTCATACGGATTCATCTTGTAATCATATGATTAATGATAGTATTTTTGTGTTTATATCCTGTTCTCATTATCTTCGTGTGTGTTTATCATGATAATCATTAATTAACCCTAAAGACGATCATAGATGGATTCCGCACATCTATGATTGTTAGATCTCGTGTTAATCGATCCGGGAACGTGCTGAAACACGTTTTCACACGAAGATAAATGTATAAATGTATCATATGCCCTGCTGCATCAGAAATTTCAGCGAACCACTTAGGTCTTCCGGATGACAACATCAGAAATCCAAATAGGGCGCCACATCCGTATCCTATCATCACCCATATCCATGTAAAGCCGCTCTCTTCTTCATCGCTATCAACTTCAACCTGTGGTTCATGTGGATTCGGGTTGCACATTTTGTGTTTGTGCACCGAATCCGAGGTTAGAGTGGTGGTTGATTTAAGGTGAATAAGGTTGTTTATTGGCGATTCCCAAGTGGTAGAGTTTTGCCTCTTTACGCCAAATGAGCTTATTCGTGATTTGTGTATGGTCTTTTATGCCTTTAGTGGGCTCCGTAACCCTCTTTATATAGAGGAAGATATTCTTGGAGAACAAGTAGGCGACTTAGGGTTTCCTAAGTCTTAGGCTGGAGATATAATTTCCTTAGTTATTGACCGAAAATGATAAGGCCAAATCCCGAATTTGTAGAAGAATGATCCTTATCTTGTTATGTTATTTGTAAAAGCCTTCGTGACGGATAACCCTTCGTACCATACAGTTAGGTCCTCCATACCGCTGGGAGGGTACCATACAGGGTATGCACTATGGTCTTTTGTCTTCTGACACTCCATTATCTTCAAAAGCTCATTTAAGCACCATGAAGAAGATGCATAGTTGTAGAAAAAACTATGAGGTACAATCTTGAGTCTTAGAATGGATTGTAAGAGTTCGTCATTGATCCTTTTTCCTTTCTCGAGTCTCTGGTCATCCTTAAAAGTGCGAATGCCTTGTCAGTCAAGAGCGACATAAAGATGATCACCAAAAGTCCGACGTGTGTCTTCACCGCAGAGTTTAATTTTTTTTTTGACCTTTTTCGTTTTGAATGGCAAGAGACAGAGTTTAAATTTTTTTTTTTTCCTTTTCTTTAAAAGTAATTTTTCTTTTTTCTATTAACGAAACAAATACAACGGAACATGATAGTAACGCATACGAAAAATATAAACAAAATTTATAATTAGTTACCGTATTAAACACATGCAATAAATAATTGTTGTCATAAAATTTCGGTTAAAAATAAATAGTACATTGTCCAATTTGAAGTATAAAAATACAATATTACAATAATGTATTTTAATGTAAACTTATTTATTATAGGAATAAATGTATTTTAATCCTCTCTAATTAACAATTTTTAAATCATGGGGATTGTGACCTGAGAATGTACTTAACAATGTCAAAATGTCTATGTTTTGTAACTAACCAAAAAAACGTTTATGTAATGATAAAGTCAAAATTGAATGTCTTTGATAAAGTCTTTTATTTGTTGATTGGAGTTTTCGCATCGCTATGTGTAGTAATGATGGAAGAAAATTGTGTAGAAAAAAACCAATTGAAATTGACTTCTTTTTGTCACTTGTGGTCAATAATTGTTTTTAAACGTAAGATTTTGGTTGTAAAGTCTTTTCTAGTACCATTATTGGTTATCTTTAATTTCGTTTAAAGCCAAACCCCAATTGTTCAATTGATCAGCCAAGTCAAGACATCCATTTCAAAACCATCCACCGTGATGACACATTTAATAAAACGTTTATGCCTAAAATAACCTTCTTTTCAGAATAATTTTCCACTGCAACTTCATAATTCAAAAGGTCTACTTACATGAAATTATTTTAATTCAGTAGGATCTCTACAACTTCATAATTCAAAAGAAAATAATAATATCAATTCAGTATGTTCTCTAAAACTTCATAATTCAAAAAGTCCATCCACATGACAAACTTGTTTACCTGCAGCATAAGTTTTTTAAGAAGATAAGACAACAGAGTAAACATTCGGTGGTCTGCACAATTTAGTCAGAGATATAGGAAGAAATGCTTACCATTCGTCAGCAAATTTCATCTTCCTATATAAATGTATCTTTGTTTGCTACGCCTCTTCAAGATCATATGCTCTGCTGCATCAGAAATTTCAGTGAACCACTTTGGTCTTCCGGATGACAACATCAGAAATCCTGCTAGCAATCCAAATAGGGTTCCACTTCCGTATCCTATCATCACCGATCTCCATGTAAAGCCACTCTCCTCCTCATCGCTATCAACTTCAACGTGTGGTTCACGTGGATGCGGGTTGCACATTTTGGGCAACGGAAAGCCACAAAGTCCCGAATTCCCTCCAAATGAGTTTTCAAACGACCCGAACTGTGTTCCTTCTGGAATACGTCCCACAAGATGGTTTTGTGAAAGGTTTAAAACTGAAAGAGCAGTTATTCCTGCAAGACTTTGAGGGATCTCTCCAGTGAGTTGGTTCCAAGATAGGTCTAATGATTCCATCTCCGAAAGATTTCCAAGAGCATCGGGAATTCGACCGTTGAGGTTGTTGTGGGATAAGTTAAGTGTTATCAGTGACTCAAGAGTACCAATAACGTTCGGAATATCTCCTGTAAATTTGTTATTGGATAGATCAACAATCATGTAGTCATCCAAATTTTTGTAAATTGGAGATCATAACCTTTCACTGTAACAATGATAGTGTAAAAATATAATCCAATCAAGCTCAAGTAGTTCGGTTTTGTTTCCTTTTCTGGAACATCTTTCATGGAAATAAAATTCTGAAAATAAATATCGGGGAGATGACCTTCAAACGTGTTGTGAGATAAGTCAAAGACTATTAGACTTGGAAAAGTAAGTTTAACTGGCGAAGGGATTTCAATGCGACCATGAAAATTATTTGATTTCAATATAAGAACCTGGAGGTTCACAAGACCTCCTAACCAACCGGGGAATGTGCCATTTAGGTGGTTGTTTCCAACATCAAGTATTTCCAACCATTCACAGCTGGACAAAGAAGTGGGAAGCGCTCCTTGTAATCGATTTCCATTCAAGAATAGCCCACGTATATCTGTGTGATTCTCACAAAAACTTGGAATGGTTCCATGAAAATGATTGGTCCTTAGATCTATGAGCCGGAGACTGCTGATATCTCTCAAACATTGTGGAATACTTCCACCGAAGCTATTATGCGACATATCTAAGTAATATAAATAACTCATGTTGCAAATGGATAGAGGGAATGGTCCTTGAATCATGTTGGACTGTAGGTCTAGATCTTCTAATCGATTCCACTGAAATTGGGGTAAGCTTGTTATGGAGTTATGTGAAAGATTTAAATGAGACAGTGCATTTCCTCCTATCTCTCCTGCCCAATCAGGAACGTCGCCATGGATCTCGTTATTAGATAAATCTAGATATGCAACATTTATCATGGCTCGTAAGGACTTCGGGAACATTGTGAGGTTGCAAGATGCCAAACCTAACCGCTTAAAAGCAGGGTTGGCGTACCAATTGGAATTATTGGACATTACAGATAAGCCACTGTACGAGAGTTGGAGATATATAAGTTTTGGTATGCTTGAAAACAAGGTATCCAAATCCCATATACCTATGAACTTGTTATATGAAAGGTCAAGGACAGAGAGGTTGATGAGTTGGGTAAAGGATGGTGGTATAGTGGAGCCTTGATTGACCTCGCCATCAAACTGATTTCCACTAAGGGTTAATGTCCGTAATGATTGAAGGTAGAGCCAATTTGATGGCAAGCCTCCAGTAAACATGTTGTTATCAAGATAAATGTTTTCTAGTGAGGGAAAGGTAAACAACCATGAAGGCAAGGTTCCGCTAAGCATGTTATAACTTAAATCTAGCGTAATTAGGTGCGTTAGGTTTGCTAGGGATTCCGGAAGGGATCCCACCATGTTGTAAGGTAATTTCCCTTGCAAACCAGTTCCATGAAGATCGAGTGATTCTAGAGAAGAAGATATATTAAGGTAAGCCGGTAAAACCCAAGAGATATTAACATTCCCCATCACGAGCTCTCTCAAACGACTACAGTTTTGCAGTAGATTATTGAAAGCATTAGGTTGAATTTGGAAACCAGGCAAATTGTTAGAGAGATCAATGGAAACCAGTTTAGAGAGAAATGAGATCTCTGACGGCATCTGGCCAGTAAAACCACATTGAGAGATGTTGAGATGTGTTAGACTATGAGAAAACCTTGCGATTTCACGTGGAAATTGGGAATCATCAAAATCATTGTACGCTATGTTAAGTCTCTGGAGGCGAGGAAGGTTAAAAAGGGTGGTGTTAGGGTGGATGATACCTTGTAGCATGCCACAGCTAAGATCAAGACCTATTATGTCACCTGTGGAGTGGTCGCATTCGACACCGTCCCAGTTGCAGCAATCTATATCTTTGTTCCAGTTCTTCGTAATCGGATCATATCCAGAACCGGGACACATGTCACGAAAGTCTGTGTAACTCATGGCGAGGACGGAAATGTTTTGTTTGAAGAGAAGCAAATCAAGGGTCTGTTGAGCTGAGCATTTGTGAGTAGTTAAGCTGGTATTAAAATAAGAGGAAGAAGAAACAAAAGAGATTTGAAAAGATAAGAAAAGAAAAACAGAGCAAACCATCTTTGAATTACTCATTTTCTTTATCTGCATTGCAATGAGTCTGTCTAATAATAATGATTTGGATATATATATATAAAGAGAACCCACACTATATATGCAATATATATTCCAAGAATTTGCTATTGCAAGTGTACTTCTTTCTCATTAATTTGTGGTCAATACTCAATAATCGTTTCTAAACGTAACATTTGGGTTCCATGTAAAGTCATAGTCCAACTGTGCAAAATTTCCAACTTTTAATTGACATGTATCAATAAATTTTCAATATTTTTGTAGTGGAACATTATTAAGTTAACTAGAATTAAATTTTTGTGATCAGTTATAATGTTGGAACCTTGAGTCCATATAGACCTTAGAACATAGATGATGGAAGAAATTTCTATAGAAAAAAAGTTGATTGAAATCGACTTATTTCTCACTATTTTGTGGTCAATAATTGTTTCTAAACGTAAGATTTGGGTTATAAAGTCTTTTCTAGTAGCAATATTGGTTATCCATAATTTCGTTTAAAGCCAATCCCCAATTGTCCAACTGATCAGCTTAGTCAAGATATCCATTTCAAAATCCCACCGTGCCATCCACCGTATAAGTTTACGACCTTTGTCATGATCGATATTACTATTCCAAAACCAATACGCTAAACGCCTTTCAGTCTGTTGATCGTTATAGAATTTGACATATTTGATTACATTCAATTTGGTGTTTTTTTACAATCATCCCCAACAAAAAAAAAACTTCATGTGAATTTGCATTTCGCATCCTTATTTCTCGTCTGTTCCGAATGTAACACACATTCATAACTTTAGCAGTAATCTCTATACATTCAACAGTGACCCTTATGCCTTTGGACACAATCTTTATGCTTGTAAAACCTTCAGAATATATGAACTGAAAGTCTGAAATATCTATAAATCGATTGTGATAGATTTGTTTAACTTTTGTATTTGAAGTAGTGAAATCAAACTAGAAGCCATCATTAAATAGAGCTAATAATAATAATAATCTCTTATATATATGGACTCAAATACTGAAATTGTCAAATATCTAAATTCTAATTCTATAATGTGAGAGGAAAACGAATTCTTGCATAGAAAAAACCACACGTTTAAAATCAAATAGTGCTGTAAATTAGAACCTCAATCGTGGTCCACTATAATACGTAAATACTTATTTTGGATAGTGATAGCACCTCAATTTGGATATATAAACTGGATATAGATGGATTTTTGATAGATATATATTTCTGTTTATTGGTGTCTTAAAGTTTAAGTCAAGTTTTTTTTTAGTTATGTGATGTTTTTGTTTTGGTGATTTTAGATTGGATTTCTTGATATTTGGAGTATAAAATATTTTGTTAGTTGCTCTCAAGAAACATTTCATTTTTTATGTTTAAGATTATGTAGATAATGATTTGTAAGGAAAATTTCATTGTTTGTAAATAACGATTTGTTTGTCGAGCTTTTAGTCTAAAAGTTGAACATTAAATTGAAATACTAACTTAAAGATGATCAAACTATTAAACTTTTTACGTAAAAAGATAATAATTTGTTTAATAGTATCGATTAAATTAATATAGAAAATCTTTATCTTTGTAATAAACTAAATTTTATTACTACATAAATCTAAATAGAACCTCCCAAATGGAACCCGCTTACCTAAAAAACCGAGTCATATTAAATTCACTCCTTGAATAGAACCCGACTTTATAAATGATCGTGTCATATTAAACCCTCATTTATTTTACTTGTAAACAACCGGTTCATATAATAGCTATTCCCCATAAGGAACCCGCAAACCCAAATAGAATCGGGCTTGCTACATGAGCATGTCCTATCATTATATTAGGGCTTGTTTGTTTTTTTAATCATTAAGTGAATGAATTGATTAAGTGGCTGAATTAATAAATAATGTTTATATGGATTAAGTCAATACAGTTGTTTTTTATTTATTAGGTCAAGAAAACAAACACTTTTAATAACTTAATGGATTAAGTATTTTTGATTAAGTCATGTCTTAACTTATTAAGTCACAAACAAACATCACCTTAGACTATTAATTAAAGGTCTAATTACTTGAAAAGCCCTTCAACTTGTCACTGAAAACTTTTTTGGGGCTTGAACAAAAAAAAATTCTATTCGAGGGAAGAAAAACGATTAAAATTTATTTTATGGAGTTCCGTACAAGTAGCCGGTTAAAAATAATTTTAAAACTTAGTTTCTATTTTTTAAACATATTTATTGATTACATGGAAATTACACATCATTAATTATTACTTTTTTAATTTCTCATTTCATCTACCGGTTCACCAACATTTTGATCCACAACCAAATCAAAATTAGAAATTAAATTCATCAAAATTGAAAACAAAACCTTCGAAACATAAACTAACCTATCAATGCAACTTCTCGCGATTACAAACAAAAAGAATATTTACAAACATATATGCTTCTGAGTTCTCACAAAATTATAAAATAAGAGTAAATCATATAAAATCTTGTTTATATGAAAATAAAGAAAACTTAAGAAACATCTTTAGTGTTTCATTGGTGGCTTAACAAGTGGCTTTTTTTTCCTTTAATTCTTGTTGCCTCGACCCATTATCATGACCGGAGCACATAAAGTCCAATTCGACAAAATCCAAATAAAAATCAAGAAATGGCGGTGGTGGGCGGTGGGTCGCCGGAAATTGCAAGCTACTCGTATATATATACACACACCATCAATAAAGTATCAAAGGTGAAAGATATCCATATGGAATTTAACCGAATTAAACCAAAGTGGATCTAAAAATTCGGATCTTTGACGACGGTGATGGCGGAGAGGCAAACGACATAGATTTTCCAGCGGGTTGGGTTAGATCAAGGATAGACAACATAGATCAGGCAACCCACAACTTTCTCCGGCGTCGGTGACGGTGATATTTCAAACCCATCATTATTATCAAAATTTTTTCATAAAAAAATGACACCCAAATGCTCCCTTTTGATATGTATATATGTCTTCACCCTAATTTATTCATCTATAGTAATGATTATTGTTTGTAATAAATATTATTTGATCGAGGGTAGGGAATATGATTATGAAATAAAAGGGTCATTTGGGTGTTCAATTTTATTTGGTGTAAATGAAAAGATGAGTTTGTGACTATGTGAGTTTGGTAAAAAATCAAATACGATTTATGAAGATATGAAAAGTTGAGTAGATGAATTGATGATGTATATGACCATCCATATCAAGGGTATCCATAGGTGATTTGTGATGACATGGAGGATGTTTGTAGGAAGGGTATTGTTGTAAGTGATGAGGTGGAAGGTATCCATCCTTTGGTGTTTGTAGAGAAGGATGGTGAAGGATGAAGGTAGATGACAAAAATTGGATGGATGGTGAATTGCTTTGGCAAAAATTAGTTGGGAAGTTATTTGGTTGTTTGTAAGAAGGATGGTTATATTATTATTGTGGGTAAAAGGTATTTGTGGGAAGGATGGATAAATCTAACGTGACACAGTGATTAGGATGTTTGTTACATGGATATCATGTACTCATGCGGATAGTCTAATAAATAAAGATATGTGGATACGTGGCCTCCAAGGTGTCAGGTTGAAAAAAAAAATCTTTAACAGCCTAATTAGAGTCCACGTTAGCTTTAACAGGTTGCGATCCCGCTAAAGAGATTTTAGCCGTTTTTCTTCATCTGAATAGAACTTTTTTTTTATTGAGCCCCAATAAAGGTTTCAGTAACAAGTTGAAGTACTAATTAGCCCAATAAATATATCAATTGTTGATCGGTCATATTGATTCAACAGGGCAACTAATGCTTTCAAATGAATATCTACCTGTCAATATGTTTTAAGAGCATGAAAATGCAAGGACCATCCAAATTGTCCAGCCAAGGATGCTAGTGAATTTAGCCTGCCTTTAACACGTACTTCAATATAAGTTGCATTCAAGATAACCACCATTTGGTTTTAGAATGAAACTAAAATCATGTAACCAGGCCAAACCATTTAGACAACACCAAAGATTTCAGAACCAATCCATGTCTGTTGATGCCCGCAACTGAAGTGGTTATGGTTCAAGGTTTAAATGTTTACAAAGGTGTTTGCATGCATATTTCATTGGTTCTTTGTACTTGTTTTCTCTCTAAATTCAAAGAATTATGCCAGATTCTTTGAGGTCATATTCCTTAAAATACAACGCAGTCTTGACGCTACTGACCATACCAATAGGAACTAATTTGACCTGAATCGACAGAAATTATTTTTAGCACGTAAGTATAAAAAATGCAACATAGATTGACAATTAAAAACATACTTGGATGTTAGATCAAATGGCAAACCCCAATATCTCACAAACCTAATTGACATAGATTGGGTAGGATCCATCTTTGAAACGCCGATACATCTGATTTTGGAACGAAAACATGTCAGCCTTTTTCTACCATTTGAGTTTTAATTCGAAAACATATCAGTGAATCACCTCCCTCTACCTGGACAACAGCCTGAGCTCGAAGAACCAGCGCGCAGATACCCATTAGCAAACAACAATCAGAAGAACTTAAAACAAGATGAACTGTTTCACTTTTATGGTTGGCTGCTCATGTCTCATCATCACATATATATTTATAGCAAGATATGTCATACAAATATCAGTCAGGATCTAATAATAGTTTTGATTTTGGTTATGATATAACCTATGATCCACCGAAACTCCAAATAGGTAGCCATACCTGTTTCTGAAACTTCATGGAAATGTTTCCTCGTACGAAACACGTATGAAACATTCCTTAGAATTTTCTATAGATACCGAAACGTTTCTTTGAAGTTTATATACGGTTTCTAATTAATATCAAGATTTTAAAAGATTTTTTCTAATCCCCAAACCCAAATATGCTATATTATATACAATTTGATCAACATTAAAATTTTTATATTCTAAAACCAATTATTAAACACTAAACATTCAATGAGTGATCACTAATCAAACATGTATTATACAGTTCTACATATATAATTATACATAATCTCTCAAGTCTCAAGTCTCTCTTTATGAAAATTGATATAATTTATATGTGTATATTTTTTTATTACCGTACCCGTATCTTGGATTTTTAGTTTTACCGTTCCCCGTATCATTCCCGTAACCCTTTTCCGTATCCGTTTCGGTGCTATATAGGATATAACCTTATCTAAAGTCACCATAATACATGGTTCGTATTTGTTTAAAATTTTCAACCATGTTTAGTTATGTAAATTAATGGAAAAATATATAAATAAATAATAATAAGAAATGTTTATAAATTATAACTTATATGTATATCTATATCAATCTATACTATACTATCTTATAAAGCATTTTATCATTTTTTTATAAATTTCACAAGATGATTTTAATTACCTAAATTACTCTCTTTCTCTATTCACTAATTTAAACATCTCTACCTAATATACTTATAATAGCCTTAAATTTCAACCACTCAATTTTTTTCTCTCTCTTCAAATCTCAACCATTCATTTTTTTCTCTCTCCTTCATAAATCATTTTATTCCTCTAATTTATTCAAAATCTTTTATCTCAAAAACCGTATATTGATAAATTATAAAAATTGTATTGGTGTTCTTAAATTTCATGCTCTTTCATTAGAGATGTCATTCGATATACTTTCGACGAATTTTTAAATCCGAGTATGTAGCCTGTACAGCTAAGGTATTTGGCTATCACACTCTATGATTTATCGATCACCTCCTATGACCTATCACCCCACCATCTTACCACCGCATTGCGCAGGTACTATTGCTCGTATGTATATATATGTATAGACCCAAAAGCACCTACACTGGCCATAATCGGACAACCTCTTCACTACTTCCAAGACTTAAAATTCAATGATAGCAGCAAAACTTCCTAAACCAGACTAGAATAGAATGGACACACTATATTATAAATAACAAATATATGTAAAATATAGATTACGATCAAAAAAAGGATTCATGGTGAAAAATTCATTACGGGGTTGACAGTAATTATAGTAAGTTTTCTTAATGTTAACATTTTAATTTCTATATAACTAAGAGAGGATATTTTTTTGATTAGTTGACAATTAAGAATAAATGTCATGTAGGATTTTTCATTATATGTCATACCTACATTAATATATGTCATACCTACATTAATTTCTTAATTTTAAGCATTTTTTAAAAATTATCTTTTATCCTAATCATCGTTAATTAATAATAAAAATTTTGAAAAAATTAAAAAATAAACCTTAATAACAGTTAATATGTCGGCTAAACAAGTTAATATGTCAGCTAACAATGTTAAAATCTTCCTCTCAAATTTAAAAGTTTTGTCAAATATTGAAATTGGACAAGTCAATCTACTTTTTAGATCAATTTTTATATTAAAAAAATTCATACTAAACACGTAAATTATTAATTACATATTATGTTAAAAAATTCATTAGTTATAGTCATTCTGTTTAAAATAATAATAATAATAGGAAAATAACTAATTCTCCTAACAAAATAGCTGAAAAATCCTCCTAACACTCTAAGAATTTGACATGTGTATCCACTAATTCTCCTTCATAATCTTGCCCCCTAATGTTTCCACATGTCATTATCCAATAGTTAGAAGGATCTTTAGGCCATTTAGTTAGGAGGATTAATCATTTCCCATAATAATAACCTTCTCTTCATATAACTAGAAAAAAATAATATTTATTATTATGTGACAATTATTTAGGGGGCATTTCTTAATATCTTAGCAATTTGTTCTCGGCATGATTTTCAATTTAAACTAACAAAATTTTTAGAAATATTCCCATACATCGACTGTAATATAAGATACAACATCAATTTTATTCGATATGTTTTCCATATAGGTTTAATCTTTCTATATACCTAAAAGATAATATGTTTTTTTCTAGATGACATTTTTAGTTTTTTTGTCACGTTGGATTTTTAATGAGGTGTTATTTTTCCATTTAAATTGTTATATCTATATTCTCATATAAGATCTTAATCATCATTTTAATCTTAATCATTAATCGTATCCTAATCATTATATTTAATTTTCTAATTTTTATATAAGTACAAAGATTATATACATTGTATTACGTTTTTTATTTAATTCTATGATATTATTTTTTATCAAATAAGATTGTTAGTTATATAATGTTAGTTTTTTGAAAATTATTTATTATATACTTAATAGTTATATATCATTAAATTTTTATGATTTATAAATATTGTGTTTCATTAGTCATGCTTTACATATTTTGATGTATATCATATATTCATAAGTAAATAATTTTTGTTGTTTCTATTATATTATCATAAATTATGAATAATAACTATAACA
>NW_025215795.1:0-20114 GCF_010389155.1 Erigeron canadensis | reverse complement strand
GGCAATCACCTAGTGATTCTTAATCACCTGGTTCTACATTATTTCTTTCTTTTCGTTATCTTTAGTGTAACATCGCAAACATTTTATGTTGACTATTGACTTTCATTAGTTAACATTAGGTCCGTTATGTTTATGTGCCCTATAGGGATTATGTGTATAAAATGCATATGTTTATTATGATATGATAATATGGTGATTAATGAAAGTAAATGAAGTAAAGTTAAGTAACTAAGTGCTTGTTAGAATGTTAAGACTCCTGATAGAAGTTTAAGCTAAGAAAGTCAAGTTTTTAAGTTGATGGGCCCTAAGTGTAACTTAAAGGGTTGATGGCCAGGGTTAGAAGGCAATTAGGCTGCCCTAATTGTCATAAACTTTGTGCTCTTGTGCGTGAGAAACCCCAGCCGATCCCTCCCTCTCCAAAGCAAAGTTCCCTCCAAAATTTCATTGTTTCGTGCTGTATTGATCAAATTTTGTTAAGATCTTGAATCCCCTAAGTAATCTACAGGTAATATAGGTAAATTCCCTTTGAAATCTGATCATATATGTTATGCAAGTGATTTCGATCCAGGCCATAGGGTTTGGGTTGGGTTAAATAGTGATTGATCATCGATTTCATGTTTTCGGGTGATCAAACTATTGCTATATGTTAGCCAATGATTAAAGGATCAATTGATTGATTTGAGTCATCAAAAGTATCATTAAAAAGTTCAATTTCATGTCTCCAAGTCGGGCTAAGGATTTGAGATCGAATAGAATCGTTTAGAGCAAGTTTCAAATTGAGATTGTTGGTCGGCACCCCAGGTGCGACGCACCAAATGGGTGGTGCGACACACCACTGCCTAGGTTGGAATTTTGATTTTTGAAGGAAGCCCGATATGCGACGCACCAAGGGCAGGTGCGGCACACCTATACCTGATCTGAGTTTTCTGTATAATTGGTGCGACACACCAGGTTGTACAAAATGTTTCGTTAGCTTATAGATCGATCTTGTACTCATTCTAGGTAGTCGGGAGCACTTAGCAAGCACTGTAGGATACTCATAACTGGTTGGTAAGCTGTACCGAGGTAAGATAACATCTTTTGTCACCTGATGGTACAACAAAACACGTTTTTATAGTTAAACCTTCCAATTGAATATGCATGCACGTTTTATGTTTATGGGTGACTATGGGAGGTTGCTAAGGGATATTATACTTACTGTTTATGATGTATGACATACTTATGCAGGTTGCAAAGGTGTGAGGTAAGTATACATTATATGAAATGATGAAATGTTTATGTTATGTGATCATGAAAAGATGAAGTGATAATGCTATATGTTTGTATACATGGTTTGAACACATAGTCACTAGACTTATGATAGGATTACCATGTCACGTGCACGTTAAGGGCCATAAAGTAAAAGATAATATGTGTTTAGCTTAGGTGAAAGTGTAGCCTAAACTAATATAAAGATTGAAAGTCTCGAGCAATATGTAAAGTCATGTGTTAAGCTTAACCCGTGCTAACTCCTCGGAGTTGGTGCGCACGTGGTCACGTGGTTTGGGAATCATGATACCTCCCGTGGCATAGTTACGTTTGAGTATTCCGGGTGGAGTAACTAACCACCATTGCATAAAGGCATAAATGGTTTATTCAGTTGGAAATGACTTTGTCTGTCCTTAACGACGCCGATGGACCACCTTATGGTTTACCCATCATGTCGGGTGTGAGGACTCCATGTATGGTCTATGACCGCCTACACACAACCCCACATCCCTATGTAAGTGGCGTAAGTCACTTAGCCTACGTCTTGGCAAAGAAATAAAGAAAGAAAGATAAAGAAAGAAAGTGTAGGCACATTTTAGGACATGATGAACCTAAAGTGTATGTTATGTTGTTATGTATGTATGTGATATTAACTTAAAACGCAGATTTTGTTAATATATTTAATTGGCAAATGTTTTCAAATCTTTGTTATCTTACTTAGCTAATTTTATTAGCTAACACTTGTTCTTTGAAAATGTTGTGCCTTCAGGATATTGAAGATTGAGCTAGGCGAAGGTTAGCTTGGTGAGACTTGGGTAGAAAGAATAAAGAAGCTTAGCAAAGACTTTTAATGCATAGACTTCCTTATAGCCTTATGTTTTCGGCTATTTTGATTATGATTAAGACTTGTAATAATGGGCATTTATGTTGGTGCCATACTTGGATTTACTTTGATTGTTTTGATGATGCTTAATAGTAACACCAATTTTAAAGGTACCATCCGTTATGGATGGGTCAGATTTCAAAAGTGTTCCTTTCCGCTTATTTTAAACGCCATTTGGCAAAGTTTTTAAAAATCCAAGTTTTTAAACGACGGTTGTTACATTTAGCTTTCTATGATATTTTATTTTATCAAATTGTTCATGGCTACTCAGTCTATGAGTAGCTAATTCACTAGACATTCGTTTGGACGTGATGTAAACATGACTTGATTGTTGATTATGGTTGATTGTTGAACAATTTCTATGCTAAATCGTAGATCCATATTTACTTGAATCTGATTTATTATTAGTTTTCATATAAAAACTGATTTAAATTGATTTGGTTGAGTCGACTTGGTACCGAGGCTCTAGGGTCGTTTTAATCTGTTTGCGAAACATTGATCGGTCTTTAATCAGTGTAATCATTTGATCTATAACTGGACCTTTGATTGAGAATTAATAAATGGTTCAACCGGGTATGCGTTTAATTAGGTTAATCTAGCTCTTCTGGCTAACGGAAACCGGATCTAGGTGGTTAGGGTAATCAATGTCTTAAAACTTTAACAAGAATCAAGACTTATATAAAAGATTTTAGTCATAGTTACAGACTCAGTTTTTAATGCTTAGTGAGCGACCTTAACAGGAACTTATTGAAGTGTCTGACCAGTTGAAAGGCAGTCAGGCTAAATAGTTCAAGTGAATCTAACGAGAATCTGAATGTGAAAAGAGTCATTCAACAACTTCAATTGTAACCACTTTTAAGCATGTCAATCAAAACCAAACCAATGTCACTTTTTACATTTATTATTGTCTTCAATTTTATATGCAATTAGTTAACTAGAAAACCCTAAAAAGAAAACTGTAATCTTAATTTTAAATATTTTAATTTCCTTAGTTTAAGTTCCCTGCGAACGAACCTCGACTTACCTATGCTATATTACTACTAGACAGAGTGTAACAACCCTCAATCTCAAATTATGACTACTTACTTATATTTATCTAGGTTTCGATCCCTAGAGGTTCATTAAGAGAAATTGCCTCCTAGATATTCAAGCATAGTGATAATTGCCCCCTAGTGCAGTGAAATGCCTTAGAAATGCCCTAAATAATAACTATAATCATTCAATACGATCTCAAACTATAAATTAGTTCTAATCAAACTTGGTGAAATGTCAATGAACCAAAAATTTTATTTCAAGAAGTTGAGTTACATAAATAATTGTACAAGACTCACAAGTTGTGATAACAACAAAAAAAAATCTCTATAAATGTCCAACAATCCAAACACAAAGCTAATTAAAGTACATTTGAACACAAAGATATAATGACCATCTTGAAAATAGATTTATAAACTATTATGTACATAATAGTAAGCTTGAATAATAATAAGTACATAAATATATTGCAACATTTGAATAAGTCTTCCAATTAAAAGATATGCATACAACTTAAACTTATTATAAATATAAACTCTTATAAAATCCACCAATCAACATACAACTAACCCACTTATTCTTACACTCACACACCCATAATACATACATATACTTATTTGCATGTCTTAACACTAGTTGGGAACTAACCCAACACCTCACCCCATGAGTTAACCAACCCATGTCTTCCCACCACACCTCTTAACCAATAAACTCACTCCATACCCTTAATTTTCTGCATAAGCCACATTTTTTATGCCCCAAGACCCTCCCTCCAACCAAAAAAAAATAGTTAGATGCTTTGTTTCTTACACTTCCAAGGTACATATACCTATACTTACACTCCAACTCACACTATACACTCCCTAAACACTCCAACACTTTCCAATACACTTAATCTCTTATTTCTCTCTCATTTTTCTCTCAAAAATCTGCACATTATCATCTTCCTCTCTTCATCATTTTCGGTTCAAAGAAAGCAAGAAAAATCAATCTAAAGTTATAGTAATAATAAGGGTTTTTAAAGGATTAAACAAGGGTTGATTCAAGATACTTTTAAGGGTTATTTCAAGCTTGGAAATAAGGTTTATATGGAGCATAAAAGCCACGAAATTTTCTGCCCAAAACAGCCCCTATGTCGAGTTCATCAAGGGTATAAATCTTCATCTCTTAGTTTAATCTATCTTGTTTTTGTATATACTAAAAGATCTTTATCAAAGACTATGTTTTTCTTTGATTTTCTTCTTGAAAATACACTTGATGAAGGCAAGTTGATAGAATCTTCTTCCTCATGCTCATGCATGTTGAAATCTAGAAGAAAGATTCAAGGATTCAACTAGTTTATGACCCAAAAGTGTTGTTGTAGATTAAATAACTTTTAAAGTGATTTTTCCTTTGAAATATGGTCATATTTTTATATATCTTGATGAATATATTTCTGGAGTTTTTCAAAAAAAAAAATTTTAAGTTGTTGAATTGAAGTTGGATAAAGATTTGTTGTTAAAATGATGAGATGATTACATGCATGCTTGGATTTGCACTAGTTTAAGTTGTTTTGATTTGAGACTTGAGATGGGTCTTTAATTGATGATTTCATATATAGTTTGATGTTAAAATACATGTTAATAATCTGAGATTTATGAAGTTAGTACAAGAAATAAGGATTTTATAAGAATTCAAGACCAAACAATGCATAAAAGTCACTAACCGAAATCACAAGAACACAAATATAAATTCATCATCTTCATCACATGAATTGTCCATAAAATATGAAATAAAATCTGGAGAAAATCTAATGAAAGATGAAGAGATGAATTAGGATGAACAAAATGTATTGGGTTTGCCAAAATAAGTATTGGGTGAAGCCATAAAGTAAAGGCATGCATTGGGCAAACAAAGTAAGCTGACAGAATCCATCTTCTGTCTTTGAACGGGAAAACTGGGCATGTGAGGGCATTTTCAAGAAAGACTATCAAAATAAAAGTTGTAGACAAATGAGTTAAGATAAACCTCCAACTGGAATTACTCAAAAATACTAAACCAAACGAAAGATATGATTTTTCTACTGAAACTGGTCAAACTGTAATTTTGTATGAATATTTTATAAACTTCAACAATTTTTATCTCCTAATCCATAAAGTTCCAGGAAGTCATACTTGGTGGGAAGTAATTTCAATGTGTTGTAAACTTAAAATAAAATCATGGGATTTTTCTAACAATCAGAACATCAAGAACTTTTATAAAACTTCTGATGTCGCAAGCAGTGCCCATTCGGGACAGTTTGTGTTTGGATAATTTTTACGGACACCAAACATCATCTAAAAATTCAACAAAAATTCACAAAAATACTAGATACGTATAAGTCACTGTGTAAAAATCATAAAGGTCCAAATAATTCGGCTTGACCCCAAATTGGTAGCTAACATTTCATAAAAATCTGAATTAAAAACAGAAAATTTGAAAGGAAACTAACCATTTGTATAATGGGCTAAAAGATGCACTAGAGACCATAATGGGCTAACCCGGCCCAAATACCAAACCCATAGAACCATAAATCAGTAGGCCCACTTGGCCCAACAAACCATAAAATCCAATAACCAATATAACCCATTAAGCACATAACCCAAATAAGGTAAAGCCCAATAACTAATGTAAGCTCAAAACATTTAAAAGCCCATGACACCTAAGGCCCAATTGATAATGGCCCATAACACTTAAACGAATTTCATGAGATAAGTGTAATCAAAATAAAACAAAGATAATTAAGTGAAATTGACATAAGTAATTATGTTAACCAAGCTATATATTGATATCACAAATGTTAATTCACGCTAAAATCGGTTACACAACAAATGATGAATAAGGATAACATAACTTAATAAGATATTTCTACATGATGACCTAAGATGCCAAGTGAAACCACAAATGAAGCCAAGTTACCAAAAATCTAACAACTTATAACTACGCATGTCATTAAAGTAACCTTTTTCACCATCAATCGCTACAACCAAAACAATGCGAAGGTTGGCAATATACTTGGATTCCACAATTGATAGCAACATAATGAAAGTGACATTTCTAAGTGATGGATTAAGATAGGAACTTATGTATATTAGTCCCATCGTAGGGATAGTCTTGGCTTGAAATATGATGGAGGAACATGATGGATATATGGTCAAGGAAGCTATAGATGGGAAGTACCCATTTTGGATAGATGAGTATAATATGCGGCATATCAAGGTGAGTCATAGCCCCCTTTCAAACTCTTTTATGTGTTTTACTTTCGGGGTGAAAAGCATGATAAATGAAACTACTTCTATATATATGCAATGTTTCTTGAAAGAAAGTTTGTTATATGAAATGATTCTTGATATATGAGTATGAAATGTTAATAAAGATTTATGTGATGAGCTTGAGTTCTGTCAAACCGCGGCGTTCGGTACACTACTATTTACTCCGAAAGTGGAGGCCTGTAGTTAGTTAGTTGCGCAACTAGGTTTCGTCCGCCCACCCAAAGCGTACCGTTGGAAGGTTGGTTGCCTTCGTGACAACCTCCACTTCTAGTCTGGCCCCCGGGTGTTCTAACTACCTTAAGATAATCGGGCGTCTCCATGGCACGACCCATTATCAATATTGTAATTATTATTACGGCACTTGATTGACAGCTTGTGCTATGAATTGAATTATTGGATTGTAATCGGACTTGAATAAAATGGTAGTAGTAGTGGCTCAAGCATTTACTCATCAAAATTATGTAAATTATGCCTTTGTGGCTAAATGAAATTTGATATTGAATTATGCCCTTGTGGCTAAGTGAAAGGGATATTAATACTGTTGATAATTGGAAATTGTTTGGACATACGGATTGGGTATCGTCCCTCATGTGATATCTTGAAAGACGTTGAAATTGGTGATATTGAAATAATTTTGGTAACCGAATGATCTTGGTGTGATATACGATTAATCAATTTATATACTTTTTCTCTCATGATGATTTGACAAATGAGAACTTGAAAGTTTACTATAGATTCTCCAAGTCTTGATATGACATTATGGTATTTGGAAACTTCATAACATGATATGAAAACTTTGTCGATCATATGGTTTGGATATTTCAAATGTAATAGTAATCAGTTTTTCTAAGTATTAAAACGGTGATGTACAAGATTTATATAAAAACCTATGCACTCACCAACTACGTTTTCGTAGTTGACACTTTTTCTTCATGCTTTTCAGGAAATAAGCTTAAGCATTGAGGATTTATATGCTTCATGAATATTTGCATTGCCCTTTGGAGTCAAAGATCAAACCTTGTGATAGGCAATGGAATCCGCCTTGATCATTGTAGTATACTACTTCATGTGCTTGTTATTTGTTTCGTGAACTTAATATTCAAGTACGGTGGACGCATTTGTACTTGGAAATTGGTTCACATGCGTGTACATTTGTAAATTCTTTTATCAAATAAAACTATGGTGAATGTTATTTATAATCCTTTGTTTTGAATACTCGACTTTCTGTACATCTCATCATTCCGCCTTAGTTGAGGTGTTACAGAAAATGGTATCAAGAGCCAAGGTTATAGAGAACATTGGGGTTCCTACGGGAATTTCAAAACTATAGCCACTTTTCAAAACGATTTTTATAGTCGAGTCGAGCATGAGGTTAAGTGGATTAGTTTGAGCTTTAAATGGTAGGACCCTAATTAAACATAGAGTCATGAATCTATGTTTAATTATGAGAGAACCATGTAAAACTCAAACGACCACTTGGACCTATGTTCAAAAGGATTCCTTTTCAAAAAAAAAATAATAAATAAATAAAAGAGATCTTTATTAAATCCGTTTTTATGAGCGTACGTGTTGCATTTAGACATTCACCTAAGCACATATAAGGATTTGAGACTTGCTTTAGTTAAGGATTATGCTAGCTTGGTAGGATTCCTCTCCTTGCACATTAGAAGTGAAACGAATCTAAGATTGAAATATATTATTTGTTGATACATGCTACTCTATGCTATAACGTGCAAACTTGGGCATGATTGATTTGATTGCAATATGAAAGTTATAAGGTACAATGTGAAAGTTGTAATGTGCAATGTGAAAGCTTGTATTGTCTATGTGAAAGTTTAAAGGTGCAATGTGAAAATTTTGTGAGAAATGCATGCGTAAAAGATTTATGAATTATGATGTCGAACTTTAAGTAGCATATGCACTATAAAATAATGTGATTATCATGAAGCATGAATTTACTTCGAATATGACTTGTTTAAGTTATCGGGTGATGAGACTGATTATTTAAGAATGAACTGAAAGGGGATATAGGTATGACAAGTAATATGAAATTCTATAGCCGATATGGATATAAGAGCTTTTACTCTCTAAGTTTGGACTATTTGAAATATGGATATAAGAGCCCTTACTCTCTAAGTTTGAGCTATTGAAATTAGCGTGTGAATATTGCGATGATTATGTAGTCATGCCTTACTATTGACATACTTATTGCACCCTAAGGTTGAGCTATATAAGGGCTAGTGCGTAGATGATGTAATGACTATATAGTTGTGCCTAATTATGAGATAGTTATGATGCTCTAAGATGTGACTATTGAGAACTAGTAATCGCTTGATATGACGATAATATAGTTAGTCCTTACTATCAAGATAGATATTGTATGTTGAGATTCGATCGCTTGAGAACTAGTGATTGCCCTGGGGAAATTCATTAAAAACTAGAAATTTTCTAGGTATGAAAGTTGTCATTAAGTACCCCTCCGATATTCGTTCACTCATGCTTTTTGAAACTATTCAATATCTTTTCTTATGACACCGCTATTCATTATTTACATACGACGACGCAATATCACCTATAAAGCATCCTCTCACGAGCGTTTGATGATATACTCTAAGGATTATAGTCCCAAGATATGACGCGACTTGAAGATATCTACACACAGCCTTTTTATGCGATCTGAGATGGCGCAAAACATACGGGGAATGTCAAACTAAGTCGGAGATTTACAAATGGTGAGCGGCACTAAGGCCTTATCACGATACAACGTCACCAGTCAAACAAGTACCCATACATTCTAGATGACACACTGTGAGGAATGTAACCTCGAAATTTGGTGCAATATTTCTATTTTAACACGTATACGCGAACATCTATCTATATTATTTAAGTCAGTGCGGCGTATATTGACGTCATTAAAAGTTGGAGTCCAATGGGCAACGTAACACATAGAAGTGATTTCTTTAACTCGCGCAAGGAGTCTGATTCGAGCCTTAATGAATCTTTTGTTTTATATTTCCTACTTGATTCATTCGAAACCAAATTCTATATCCTTGATATTCTTAATGATTCAATGTAATGATCACCACCGCTTCTCTTCAAAAGTTAGTAACCTAACAACGTACAACTCACTCACGCCACACTCGGCAATGACGAAATCAAGTAAGTAGTACTCCACTCTCGCTGCGACATCAAGAGATGCGAATGACGTTTAGTCTTCAGTTGTCCAAAAGCGAAATGCTTGGGATAAATATATAGCATAGAAAATGCTATTGGATCATGTACATAACATAGGTTGTGGAAGATATGTTGTATGTCAATCAAAGTACAAAGAAGAAAATTTTCACAAGCGACGTTAAGGCATTCCGTCTAACTCACCTAAAGATATTAATCTGGGTTGACGTCTTATTCTCGCTACGAACTCTTACTCCTCACTTCCACGTTGAAGCTAGCCAAGTGAATTTTGACAAACTCGAGGACCAAAAATGATGGAAGCATGGTCCTTCTTCTTTTCCAAAGATTTACGATTCCCTTAATCCACGGATGACTCGACACAACACATGAAGGTGGTGAGACCAAATAACTAACACCACCCACTCGCAACGACGTTAAGAGAAGGACTCACTCGATACAAGGAAGTTCAAGAAACTAGCGAGTCGGAGAATATAGTATAGGAGATACTATAAACTAGTATACCCAATGGAAGCGATGCCTTGGATATGGTCTACATGTGAGCGAGTGTAGAGGCAATTGAACCGAGGCCTCAAAGTGATGAAGGAATTAAAGGTCCTTTTATCCATGTAAAATGGAGCCTCGACGGAAATTAGAAGAAATTCCAAGGTTACCGTTGGAGCGAAGATGGAAAATTAAAGGGGATAAGAAGTAATATAAAACCTATGTGACCCCCGCGATTTGATAAAGGACTAGAATAGTTACAAGTAAGATTACGAAATCTAGCGAATTGAAAGTCGTCTAGAAGGATGAGAAAATTTAGCGAATTGAAGATTGACAAGATGTAATGGTGATTCAAGGAACCTAGCTAAGAAGGTGGCTAATGAGCTTGCTTAGAGGAGAAAACGAGATGATACGAAAAGCAAGAAATCCCTTACATTTTTCTAGGAGAAAAATGTTAAGGGGGTAATCGCAACAAGGAAGATATTCGAACAAGGAGAATGAAGCACAAGACTATACTTTATCGTTCAATAAGAGCTATTTACTACCATCATTGAAGCTGTGTGAAGTAGAAAGTAAAGTAAAGGAAGGCGATCTAACCCACACGATAAAGTGAAGGTATTGACGTTATCTATAAGGTGTAGTTCTGTCGGTGTTCATCTTTATGGTGCTCCATGCATTATACTTTAAATACCTATTGGAAAGCCTTCATTGAGAGACAAACTACTAGTAGAACATATCAACTAAGCTGAGGGGAAGCGGTATACGCCCAACACCCAATGGAGGCTAGTTTTGCTAAAGAAGGGGAGTATGGTCGATAAGTGGAGGAAACATGAGTGATGGATATTCCCTCAAGGTCAACGGTCGTTTGGAGGTAATCTAAAATAAGATGAACTTGGGCATGAAAAATTTTAGAACACATGGTGAACAGTCAAGAACCATCGACCCATGAAGTAGTGCGCCCAAGAGAAGTGAAAAGGAAAACGACATGAAATCGCTAAGTTAGTAGTCAGAGTAAATTAGGAATACAACGTTAGAAGTTAAGGCACATACCACCACAACGATTAAGGAAGTTGGTCGTTGAATTAACTTTTAAGAAACTACAAACTCCGGAAAGGGCTATTTACGAAACACTGGAACGAAAGCGTGATAATGATAACATACATTTGTGATGAGTTAGGATCCAAGGATCCCTATCACTATGATCTCGCAAGTACCCCTGAGATAAACTCCAAGGACTATCGACTGCGCGTGTGTCAACCATAGTAACAATTATCTAGTAAGAGATGGATCCAAGTGGCAAACGGTAAGGAGTATGGTTATCCATAAGAACACGAAGGAGAAATGGAGAAAACTAGATGGTTGAGAGAAAGACGAGGCATGAAGCTTCACCTAAATTATGTTACATCGCGATTCCTACAAGCATTAGGCTAGTGTACTTGAAAAGAAGCTTAGCTTAGAAAACTAAAGGTAGATATGAGGCTTTAGAGAGCAAGGTCATTGGAAGTTTTGTGTAGGCCTGAAGGGACCTAAGAAAAATTGTCCTTGAGAAGGGATCCATACTAATAAGGGTTTGAAGTGTTCGTCTTACCAAGATGGTGAGGATTTGATATGATTAGTTGTAAGCATAAGGATTATGTAAACTCTGCCGTGAGGATTGCATAGGAATAGAGTAGAAATGGAAGAGGTTATATGTGTAATGTTAAAAAGGAGTTTAGTCGGAAATATGTCATGGATGGTAGTCATTCTACAATAAAAGGGAAGAAGTAAAGGTACCATGAAACGATTTAAAAGCCAATATCGGCAAGAGCAAGAGAAATTATTAACTGTGTGCCTTAGCGAATAACAGAAAAAGGTGACTTTGGGAAAATAAGGGCGAAAATTGAAAGAACAAAGGTGAGTATGAGGAACAAGATGGAACTATCATCATACATTACATGACCGATTTCTCTTGCACGCCATGAGGCAATAAAGTCGAACTAAAAACCCTAGAATGAGGTATTATGGAGATGTACCCTTGCAAATTTTAATACAACTCGGCATCCCGGATTAGCATCACCCTTGTTAAGGGGGTAATCCCTTAACAAGTGATTAGTCACAACCAAAGTCAATATTTTCTAGTAGCGGCAAGCGTGTCCAACATCAAACCAAAGAAAGATAAAAGTAGGCGAGGAGCCAGTGGAGGATTCTTTATTGGGACAAAGCAAACGATAAAGGAAAGTATACACTGTAACAATGGGAAATGAGTAGCCACCAACGATCGAAATTCCAACGTCTCTTATTATTTTTGTTATAACTCACGTAATGAACCGTCTGCTCATATTACACCTCCGTATTAATATTCTTGTCATAATCCCATTACTTAACATTGATCTAGGCGGAATGGACAATCTACAGTGATTTCTTACGATTAATCTAAAGTCGTCTCAGGAAACGAGCGAAAGTTATAACCCTTTCAAAGCTTCTAACCAGGTGATATTTAGGGCACCAACAGATAGATGCCCCCAGCTATGGAGGTTAAAAAGCCCGTAAGTAACCGAAAGGTCGTGATAAAACCTCTATGAACTCTCAAATTTGTACGACTCCGTGAAGCTACCCTTATTGCCAATCTATTCATTTTATAACCGTATGAACGAGCAAACTTCGAGGACGAAGTTGATGTTAAGGGGGTAATGATGTAACAACCCTCAATCTCAAATTATGACTACTTACTTATATTTATCTAGGTTTCGATCCCTAGAGGTTCATTAAGAGAAATTGCCTCCTAGATATTCAAGCATAGTGATAATTGCCCCCTAGTGCAGTGAAATGCCTTAGAAATGCCCTAAATAATAACTATAATCATTCAATACGATCTCAAACTATAAATTAGTTCTAATCAAACTTGGTGAAATGTCAATGAACCAAAAATTTTATTTCAAGAAGTTGAGTTACATAAATAATTGTACAAGACTCACAAGTTGTGATAACAACAAAAAAAATCTCTATAAATGTCCAACAATCCAAACACAAAGCTAATTAAAGTACATTTGAACACAAAGATATAATGACCATCTTGAAAATAGATTTATAAACTATTATGTACATAATAGTAAGCTTGAATAATAATAAGTACATAAATATATTGCAACATTTGAATAAGTCTTCCAATTAAAAGATATGCATACAACTTAAACTTATTATAAATATAAACTCTTATAAAATCCACCAATCAACATACAACTAACCCACTTATTCTTACACTCACACACCCATAATACATACATATACTTATTTGCATGTCTTAACACTAGTTGGGAACTAACCCAACACCTCACCCCATGAGTTAACCAACCCATGTCTTCCCACCACACCTCTTAACCAATAAACTCACTCCATACCCTTAATTTTCTGCATAAGCCACATTTTTATGCCCCAAGACCCTCCCTCCAACCAAAAAAAATAGTTAGATGTTTTGTTTCTTACACTTCCAAGGTACATATACCTATACTTACACTCCAACTCACACTATACACTCCCTAAACACTCCAACACTTTCCAATACACTTAATCTCTTATTTCTCTCTCATTTTTCTCTCAAAAATCTGCACATTATCATCTTCCTCTCTTCATCATTTTCGGTTCAAAGAAAGCAAGAAAAATCAATCTAAAGTTATAGTAATAATAAGGGTTTTTAAAGGATTAAACAAGGGTTGATTCAAGATACTTTTAAGGGTTATTTCAAGCTTGGAAATAAGGTTTATATGGAGCATAAAAGCCACGAAATTTTCTGCCCAAAACAGCCCCTATTTCGAGTTCATCAAGGGTATAAATCTTCATCTCTTAGTTTAATCTATCTTGTTTTTGTATATACTAAAAGATCTTTATCAAAGACTATGTTTTTCTTTGATTTTCTTCTTGAAAATACACTTGATGAAGGCAAGTTGATAGAATCTTCTTCCTCATGCTCATGCATGTTGAAATCTAGAAGAAAGATTCAAGGATTTAACTAGTTTATGACCCAAAAGTGTTGTTGTAGATTAAATAACTTTTAAAGTGATTTTTCCTTTGAAATATGGTCATATTTTTATATATCTTGATGAATATATTTCTGGAGTTTTTCAAAAAAAAAATATGTTTTTAAGTTGTTGAATTGATGTTGGATAAAGATTTGTTGTTAAAATGATGAGATGATTACATGCATGCTTGGATTTGCACTAGTTTAAGTTGTTTTGATTTGAGACTTGAGATGGGTCTTTAATTGATGATTTCATATATAGTTTGATGTTAAAATACATGTTAATAATCTGAGATTTATGAAGTTAGTACAAGAAATAAGGATTTTATAAGAATTCAAGACCAAACAATGCATAAAAGTCACTAACCGAAATCACAAGAACACAAATATAAATTCATCATCTTCATCACATGAATTGTCCATAAAATATGAAATAAAATCTGGAGAAAACTCTAATGAAAGATGAAGAGATGAATTAGGATGAACAAAATGTATTGGGTTTGCCAAAATAAGTATTGGGTGAAGCCATAAAGTAAAGGCATGCATTGGGCAAACAAAGTAAGCTGACAGAATCCATCTTCTGTCTTTGAACGGGAAAACTGGGCATGTGAGGGCATTTTCAAGAAAGACTATCAAAATAAAAGTTGTAGAAAATGAGTTAAGATAAACCTCCAACTGGAATTACTCAAAAATACTAAACCAAACGAAAGATATGATTTTTCTACTGAAACTGGTCAAACTGTAATTTTGTATGAATATTTTATAAACTTCAACAATTTTTATCTCCTAATCCATAAAGTTCCAGGAAGTCATACTTGGTGGGAAGTAATTTCAATGTGTTGTAAACTTAAAATAAAATCATGGGATTTTTCTAACAATCAGAACATCAAGAACTTTTATAAAACTTCTGATGTCGCAAGCAGTGCCCATTCGGGACAGTTTGTGTTTGGATAATTTTTACGGACACCAAACATCATCTAAAAATTCAACAAAAATTCACAAAAATACTAGATACGTATAAGTCACTGTTTAAAAATCATAAAGGTCCAAATAATTCGGCTTGACCCCAAATTGGTAGCTAACATTTCATAAAAATCTGAATTAAAAACAGAAAATTTGAAAGGAAACTAACCATTTGTATAATGGGCTAAAAGATGCACTAGAGACCATAATGGGCTAACCCGGCCCAAATACCAAACCCATAGAACCATAAATCAGTAGGCCCACTTGGCCCAACAAACCATAAAATCCAATAACCAATATAACCCATTAAGCACATAACCCAAATAAGGTAAAGCCCAATAACTAATGTAAGCTCAAAACATTTAAAAGCCCATGACACCTAAGGCCCAATTGATAATGGCCCATAACACTTAAACGAATTTCATGAGATAAGTGTAATCAAAATAAAACAAAGATAATTAAGTGAAATTGACATAAGTAATTATGTTAACCAAGCTATATATTGATATCACAAATGTTAATTCACGCTAAAATCGGTTACACAACAAATGATGAATAAGGATAACATAACTTAATAAGATATTTCTACATGATGACCTAAGATGCCAAGTGAAACCACAAATGAAGCCAAGTTACCAAAAATCTAACAACTTATAACTACGCATGTCATTAAAGTAACCTTTTTCACCATCAATCGCTACAACCAAAACAATGCGAAGGTTGGCAATATACTTGGATTCCACAATTGATAGCAACATAATGAAAGTGACATTTCTAAGTGATGGATTAAGATAGGAACTTATGTATATTAGTCCCATCGTAGGGATAGTCTTGGCTTGAAATATGATGGAGGAACATGATGGATATATGGTCAAGGAAGCTATAGATGGGAAGTACCCATTTTGGATAGATGAGTATAATATGCGGCATATCAAGGTGAGTCATAGCCCCCTTTCAAACTCTTTTATGTGTTTTACTTTCGGGGTGAAAAGCATGATAAATGAAACTACTTTATATATATGCAATGTTTCTTGAAAGAGAGTTTGTTATATGAAATGATTCTTGATATATGAGTATGAAATGTAATAAAGAATTTATGTGATGAGCTTGAGTTCTGTCAAACCGCGGCGTTCGGTACACTACTATTTACTCCGAAAGTGGAGGCCTGTAGTTAGTTAGTTGCGCAACTAGGTTTCGTCCGCCCACCCAAAGCGTACCGTTGGAAGGTTGGTTGCCTTCGTGACAACCTCCACTTCTAGTCTGGCCCCGGGTGTTCTAACTACCTTAAGATAATCGGGCGTCTCCATGGCACGACCCATTATCAATATTGTAATTATTATTACGGCACTTGATTGACAGCTTGTGCTATGAATTGAATTATTGGATTGTAATCGGACTTGAATAAAATGGTAGTAGTAGTGGCTCAAGCATTTACTCATCAAAATTATGTAAATTATGCCTTTGTGGCTAAATGAAATTTGATATTGAATTATGCCCTTGTGGCTAAGTGAAAGGGATATTAATACTGTTGATAATTGGAAATTGTTTGGACATACGGATTGGGTATCGTCCCTCATGTGATATCTTGAAAGACGTTGAAATTGGTGATATTGAAATAATTTTGGTAACCGAATGATTTGGTGTGATATACGATTAATCAATTTATATACTTTTTCTCTCATGATGATTTGACAAATGAGAACCTGAAAGTTTACTATAGATTCTCCAAGTCTTGATATGAAATTATGGTATTTGGAAACTTGATAACATGATATGAAAACTTTGTCGATCATATGGTTTGGATATTTCGAAATGTAATAGTAATCAGTTTTTCTAAGTATTAAAACGGTGATGTACAAGATTTATATAAAAACCTATGCACTCACCAACTACGTTTTCGTAGTTGACACTTTTTCTTCATGCTTTTCAGGAAATAAGCTTAAGCATTGAGGATTTATATGCTTCATGAATATTTGCATTGCCCTTTGGAGTCAAAGATCAAACCTTGTGATAGGCAATGGAATCCGCCTTGATCATTGTAGTATACTACTTCATGTGCTTGTTATTTGTTTCGTGAACTTAATATTCAAGTATGGTGGACGTATTTGTACTTGGAAATTGGTTCACATGCGTGTACATTTGTAAATTCTTTTATCAAATAAAACTATGGTGAATGTTATTTATAATCCTTTGTTTTGAATACTCGACTTTCTGTACATCTCATCATTCCGCCTTAGTTGAGGTGTTACACAGAGTACACTGCTCTTAGTTGCGTTTTAAGATAGATTAGGTAAAAACCTTGAATTATAAATTTAAAACTTTGGTAGTTTAATAAAAACGCACATCACATATGTTTACAATAGATTCCGACCTTTAAAACTCATTTGGAAATCTATCAAAAAGCTCCAACAAGCTACTTTGGGACTCATATTTGACCCACCAAAACACACTAATTTTAAGTGAGTCTTGTTTCTTTTGAAAGGCCTAATCACATGCTAACATTGTCCATTTTTAGAATTACTGAAACAATGTACATAAGAAGTTATAACCACGCAACCGCAAAAAATGCATTTCTTTAAGACCAGATCTGGTCTTAGTTACTAATTATAATTTTTTTCTTATTTTTAGGGGTTGTTGTCTTTAC
This sequence comes from Erigeron canadensis, assembly GCF_010389155.1. Taxonomy (NCBI): domain Eukaryota; kingdom Viridiplantae; phylum Streptophyta; class Magnoliopsida; order Asterales; family Asteraceae; genus Erigeron; species Erigeron canadensis. The sequence continues at coordinate 2,388 of NW_025215795.1, read as the reverse complement.
ACGGTAAGACCCGATCAAAAAATGACAATTTTATTATTTGCACTCTTTATCAACAAAGACATAAGTATGTTTATGATTACATACGTATACAATAGATTTTAAACTCAATTGGAATCTCGCAAAAAGCTCCAACGAGCTGTTTTGGGACTCATATTTCACCTACCAAAACACACTTGTTTTAAGTGGGTCTTGTTTCTTTTGAAAGGCCTAATCACATGGTAACACTACCTATTTTTAGATTTTCTCAAAACAATACACAAGAAGTTATAGCCAATTCAAAATCGGAAAAAAATACATTTCTTTAAGACCTACTTAATAATTATAACTTTTCTTATTTTTGGGGGTTTGTTGCCTTTACACGGTAAAAGCGATCAAAAATGACAATTTTGTTATTTACACTCTTTATCAATATAGACATAAGTATGTTTATGATTATATACGTGTATAATGGATTATAAACTCCTTTAGATATCTAGAAAAAAAGCTCCAACGGACTGCTTTGGGACTCATATTTGATCCACCAAAACACACGCGTTGTGAGTCTTATTTCTTTTGCAAGGCCTAATCACATGCTAACATTACCTATTTTTAGATTTTTCCGAAACAATATACACAAGAAGTTATAGCCAATTCAAAATCGGAAAAAAAAAAAATTCTTACTTACTAATTGTATTACACACACGTTTTGCTCGTAGAAATCACCCAAGTTTTAAGACCAAATAAAATTGCAAGGCATATTTTATTAAATTGTTTTGCTCGTAAAAATAACTCAAGTTTTAAATTTATAAAACAAGGATATACTAATAATTATATTACACACACGGGCAATGTACCCTGTCGCGTATAGTATAGCTAGTAGTAAGTCCAGGATCGTCCAAGGGAATTAGTTTAATAGTTAATAACGATATTAAATTTAGTCAAAAAAAAGTGTAAAATTGGGGGGTTTGTGACCGAGTTGTCACGTTGCTTAACAAACTACAATTGATCTTTTTGAAAGCTTTTAAATGACTGAAAAGTAAATTTTGGCGTAAGAGGAGCAAAAGATAAATCTTAAGGTCATTACAACCTAAAAATAGTTTTTTTTTAAAACTATTTTTAACGAAAAGAGTTTGTTTGATCTTTGTAACCAGAAATTGTTTTCAACCCCCAGTTTATAATTGGACTGTCACCATCCAACTATTAACTAATAAGTGAAAATGACTAACCTTAAATGATTAAAGTAACAATATGAGAATTTAACTCCCAACGGTTATAAGACTTGCATGTAACAATATCTTTAGCTAAAGGATGACTTCAAAGTGGAATAACACAATGAGTTTGCACCAAGGAGCTACTTCGTCTCACTCAAACTAGCCACTACGGTAACCGGTAACGACTACTTATTAACAAAACTAAATTAGACCCCAGTCTAATTATAATGACACTCCAACGAACTTGAAACCACTTCTAGAACGAAGTTTCAACGTATGGATTTTACCCAAATTGAGACCAAAGTTTTACAAACAATTTGAGAACTAGAGTTAGAAAACGAGATTCTAATAAAGCAAGCTTTTTAGAGACTTCAGAACTAGTAACTTTGAATAATTTAAAGTGCAAACTTAATTTGAAAGTTTATTGATCGAGAACTTATGAGACAAATTGTAACGGAATATTTCCTAAATGACAATGGTAATCTGAATGTAACTAGAGTTTTTATGATCAACAGTAGTAACTTAAAAATTAAATGATTTATTACAAACTACGAATAAGTGTTTTGAGAATTGAATTGGTGTTGGTGACCTTGAAGTAATATGTGAGATGGTAGCTCTCACTAGGAGGCACATTTGAACGTCCTTCTGCGAGTGCTATTTATAGCCAATCTTTTCAACAATTTGCAATGAATTTCCAACATTGAGTTTTGGTCTACAGTAGTGAATAGTAAAGCTCTGCACTAAATTGTATCAGAAACGTGCCTATTGAAATGTAATATTTCAATTCATTTGTTTCATGGATTAATTATATGGGGTCCAAGTGAATAATGTCACTTTCATGTTTTATCCTTATGATTCAAACTTCCAAAACGTGATCATGGTGGCTAATTCATCGAAAGTAATCAACATGAAACTTGTAGAGCTTAATCTTCTGAATCCGTAGAATGTTGAATCATCTCAATCGGAGTCCGAATGAATAAATTATGGCCAAAAAAGTGCAACAACATTTATAATTGTCTTTTTTTTTGCATTTTCCCATCAATTTCCATTGCAACCTTCAAAAACTTATGCAAGTAATAAGTAGCTAAAATACACTAATTTATATTCAAATGGGTTATATTTATACGTTAAATGACACAAAAACGCTCAAAAAAAATATATAATTAAGCGTTATCAGGAGTCTTATTTCTTTTGAAAG
>NW_025215794.1:0-12212 GCF_010389155.1 Erigeron canadensis | reverse complement strand
TGCCTTCATTTAAACAATGAAGACGTATCCCGACTGATATTTTGAATCACATTTATCAGTCTAAAATCCAACATCACAGTATCTATTCACTTGGAATTCTGGATCAGGATTTCTTCCATACACCAAGATAACTCTTTAGTAGCACACATGTACTTAAGAATATTCTTTACAGCAATTCAATGATCCTTTACAGGTTTTGCTGATAGTGGCTAACTATATTTTGCGCGAATGCAATATTAGGTCTAGTGCATCTAACCGCATACATAATAGATCCTACACCGAAGCATAAGAATTCTACTCATACGCTCCACCTCACTAGGTGTAGAAGCACTGTTCTTGCTAGATAAGTTAAGTCCTTGCATGAGTGTAAACCACACTTAGAATGCTTCAAGATTCTTATCAATATAAGCACTTTGACTTAATCTAAACAACCGCTTGATCTATCTCAGTAGATCTCGATTCCAAGAATAAATGTCGCTTCTCCTAAATCTTTCATGGCAAAACACTTTCCAAGATGGGATTTAACATCTTGCAACATTGGAATGTGTTTTCCTATGATTAATATGTCATTAACATATAAGACAAGGAAAGTAACATTACTCCCACTAGCTTTGCGATATACACATGGCTCATCGGGATTTTGAACAAAACCAAACTTTTTGATTTCTTCATCAAACCGTTTATTCCAACTTCTTGATGCTTGCTTTAGTCCATAAATGGACCTTTGAAGCTTGCATACTTTGTTGGGATGTTTTGGATCAATAAAACCTTCCGGTTGATCTATATAGACTTCTTCATCCAAGTAACCATTTAAGAAGGCAGTCTTAACATCCATTGCCATATCTCAAAGTCATAGTACCTGCTATGGCTAAGAGAATCCTAATAGCTCTAATGTCCGCGACTGGAGAAAAGGTTTCATCATAATCAACACCGAAACGTTGAGTATAACTTTCACCACGAGACGAGCTTTATAGGTGTGTACATTTCCATCCATGTTCGTCTTCTTCTTGAAGATCCACTTACACCCAACAGTTTGAGCATTTTGTGGAAGATCAACCAACTCCAGACTTGATTGTCTTTCATGGATTTCATTTCCACCTTCGCAGCTTCAAGCCATTTGTCAGATTCTGGATCTGATAATGCAGCTTTGAAATTCGGAGGCTCATCGAGATCTCCAACAACGTCTTCTTCTACCATCAGACATAGTCTTTTGGTAGGACGTCTTGTCCTTTCGGACCTACGAAGTGGAATCGCTTCATTATCATCGACTTGAGGTTCATCACTTTGAACATTTTCCCCCCCCAAGTTGATGATTGCTAGTATCTTCAGAAGGTGACACATCTTCCTCTTGAGTCTCATCAAGTTCTACAATCCTCCCACTGTTCTCTTGAACTAATTTCTTTTCAAAGAACTCAGCATATCGAGCAACACGAACAGTGTTTTTGGCGGGATCATAGAAGTCGTAACCCATCGTTTCCTTAGGGTATCCGACAAAGATGCACTTAGTAGTCCTGGGTTCAAGTTTGTCAGGCGTATCGCGCTTCACAAGTGCCTCACATCCCCAGACTCTTAAGTAAGACAAATTAGGGACATCACCATGCCATAATTCGTACGGTGTCTTGTCAACCTTCTTGGTTGGAACCATATTGAGAATGCGTACAGCAGTCTCTAAAGCATAATCCCAAAACGAAAATGGGAGAGTTGTACGGGTCATCATTGATCTTGCCATGTCTAGCAAGGTTCGATTTCTCCTTTCAGATACTCCATTATGCTGAGGAGTATATGGAGGAGTAAGCTGTTGGACAATTCCACATGCTTTAAGATAATCCTTAAACTCTTGGCTTAAGTATTCACCACCTCGATCCGAACGAAGAATGGTTTTACCGAGTTGATTTTCTACTTCATTTTTAAACTCTTTGAATGTTTCAAAGACTTCATGTTTATGTTTAAGCAAGTAAACATAACCATAACGACTGAAATATCCGTAGAATAATGAAGTAGTTAGCATATTTCCTTGACACATGCCTAAAAGGGCTACATACATCGATATGTATTAGTCCAGTAGTTCCTTAATCCTCTCCGGTTTTATGCGGAAAAGGGTATTCTTGTCATCTTTCCGAAAATACAAGATATGCATTTGTCAAATGATTCATCATTTGATTGTAAGATCCCTTCACGTTGAAGTTTTCAATGCTTTTCTTGCTAACGGTAATTCGAAAGACACGCATTTATCAAACGATTCATCATTTGATTTGTAAGATCTCTTCACATTGAAGACTTTTAATGCGTTTCTTGCTAATGATAATGCCGAAGACAAACATTTATCAAATGATTCATCATTTGATTTGTAAGATATCTTCACATGGAAGTCTTAAATGCGTTTCTTGACAAAATTAAACAAGATGACAATGTCAAAGATAGAGTCCAAGTTAATTTGACTCTTTTGCTATTGAATTATCATTTGAATCTCATCAACACTTATAATTCAGTTAAGAAGATACTTGAAGAACTGGTTAAACCAACTTGCTTCTTCTTCTTGTTCAACTCAGCTAGATACTTAGGACAATTCCTCTTCCAGTGTCTCACTATAGCATAGTGATGACAAGCCTGGTCTTTAGCCGTATGCTCCTTTTTCCAAAGGGTCTTTTAAGGTTTTGAGACTAAACACTTTGTTTCCTCTTACCTAAGTTCTTGCCTTTAGCTTTACGGTTGTTTTGCTTTCTAAACCATTCCCCCCTTGATCATAAGAACTTGAGGTATCTCAGATTTCTTGAAGGTTTTCTTCATACTCAATCAACTTGATATGAAGTCCAACTATGCAAATCTGCAATTATCTCTTATACCAATAAGAATTGACAGAAGATACACATAGTTTAATCCTTTCCATAATGCTCAAAGTGACTCTTCATCTTGAGTACATGAGCATTTACCGGTTTCCCATACTCGTGTTCAAGTTATGGAGTGACTCAATTAGCTAAAGTAATTCAACTCCAACTTGTTTTCCGTACATAGACTTGAGTATTTGATCATATCACACGGATTTTGCAATCCGAATTGCCTTTTGAAGCTCAGGAGACATGCTTCTAGCATCAAATAAGCAACCTCAATATGTCTATTGTACCGAGTATTTTATGCTTCCAACTGCAAAGCAGTGGCATTCGCATTAGGAATAGCGGTATCTGAGTTTCAATGACACGAGTTTTCTTTTCAAGTCTTAGAACAATTCTCTATTGACAAACCAGTCATTGAAATTGGTTTCAGAAAGTTTTCTCTTTCTAGCATCGACCTGAAAGCCGATTGGTGTATGTTTGTGAAGGATTTGTTGCCATTTACAAAACAGATTTAAGTTCAATATATGTATTTTCGATAATAAATCCTTAAGAAATTAATTACCCAATGTTTATAAAATAAACAATTAATTTCATTAAGGCTAGGATTCAATTGACATACAACCATTTCATCAGTTGATCTGCTAGAAGTAATTGCACTCAAAGGTAAGTGACGAGCAATAATTGCATTACAAGTGCAATTCCTAGAAAGTATGGGACCTACGTAAGACACTCGATTCATCAATGATCTTTTGTAGTCATGTTTTGTCCCATCTTTTGCCACGGGTCAAGGTCTCACCGCTTAACTCGCTTTAAGTCGTCCAACTAAGAACGTGCAAAATTGACCACCACTGTGTACCAGTGAATGGGTTTCGCCATGCAATCTCCATTTCACCACTGTGTACCAGTGAGTAAAACAACGACCCCATGTGTCCTTGACAAATTGGATGGCAAATGACTTAAGTTTATTGGGTCATTCACTTTGATATGTGATCAAAAAGTTATGTTTCAAAGATTCATGCATATCTTCTAAACATAATATTTAATAAAATCATTATTATAGTCTTAACAACACAAGAGAGCTCGGTAGCTCCATTTGAACACACAAAGAAGCGCAAGGGCAAAGGTTTGCGATGAATGCAATTAAAAACCCGCCTTTTTAGAAGGCTAGCGCACTCCGACTTATACCTCTCTTAGAGTTTGTTCAAATGGGTGAGCCGGTGTATCTCAAGGTTGTAAGACTCCAATTTTATTAAAAAATCTCTATTTCGATATTGCTTAGTCAAGTTTATATTTTCTCAAAAACAATTTTACATCACAATTATATCACAATAAATATGCAAATTATAAACTATAACTATTAAGGCAACGAGTTATGGTAGGCCACCTAAACATGTCACTATGGTTTATTCATGTCTAAATCGGCTCCCCCTTCAAAGAAGAGGACCACATACATCAAGTCGCCTTGATTGCGTAAGCCTTAAACCATACAAAACAATTAGTATCATATAAGCACATAGTTGCTCACTGGAAATTCCAGTAGCTTCACGACCTGTTTAGACATGTTTCTGGTCCGATTCAGATTTCGACCAGAACTACAAAGTTTTAGCCCTATGTGTTGAGCATCTACAGTTCAAAGAACGACCTCTAACTAATTACGGATTAAAGATATGAATTTTTTAGTAAACTGTCGCAAAACAGAAAATTTACACGAAAAATTCACATAGTCACACAATTAATTATCCAATTATCTAGCATAATTAACCCTAATGATCAAGATTTCATATCAATATATCTAAGTAAGAATCATGAATGATTTGCATGAAAAATTCATGATTTTTACTTCTTTTTAACCATTAAAATAAAGGTACACATATAATCACATGCAATTTATCACATAATATGCAATTAATCAAAATTTGGATTAGGAACACTAAAAAAATTTTTTTATTTTCTGGAAATTCGAACCATATATATATATATATTTAAATAATACCTTTTCTATTTAAATAATGTAATTAAATTACAAATCAATTAAATATATACATATATATTAGCCGAAAAATTCAATAATCAAGAACCCTAACCCCCCTTCAAGTTTTGATCTTTTGGTAATAAAAAACATACATAGTAGGCTCTGATACCACTGTTGGTTTATATAACTAATTATCACAACAAATCACAAAGCATGCAACGGAAGACAAGATCTATGCAGTTTAATTAATTAACCAAAGTATAGAATTTGTACCTTATAATGGAGAGATTAAAACAAGAACAAGGTTTAAATAACCTCTCTACGATTGCACACTCAACGTTGGAACGTATGTATGCTAGTACTTGATTACGAACCGAACAACCCTTTGTTTCTAGCTATAATATTCGACCCAAACAAAAACCAAAACCCTTTTTTCTTTGTGGAGATCGAACGAACCAAGAGGGAGGTGAGAAAAGAGATTTTTAGGGTTTTAGAAAACCTAATTAATTGTGTGTGAAAAACAATTAACCTAGGCTTCTATTTATAGTGTTTAGGAAACTTAATGACTAAGTCTTGAGGGTTTTGAGGCCCTAGTCGACCGTCCCCCACCCTAGAACATTCTAGAGGGGTTTCCTAATTGTTTCCTAATTCCAACTCTTCTCCGTTAAGTCCGTTAGTTAAGTACCGTTAACTTTTAACTCTTTTAACGAACCTCCGTTAGTTTTTCGTGATCAAATTAATTAATAAATTACATTTAATATATTAATCAATTTATAGTTACATTCACGTTGAGGTGTGACCCCGTAGGTTAAATACTTTTCGGACATACGGTCATTTTGCGTGATCATATTCCAACAAAATCTGCAGGTCAGATAATGATGCGGAAACTTCGTTTCATCACTATCACATGGATGATATCAACACAATGAATCTATTGATTGGTCTCATAGAGCTGTATCGAGAGCCATCACCAAGCACTGGCATTCATATACAAAACTTTGTGGAGAAAACGTAAGTTGAATTAATAAATTAATTCTGTACATGTGGATCCTCTTCTGAAAACGGCAACAAAATTTGCATCTGAACTATCTGAGGCTGTCACAGGTATTAAAAGTTCCATAACAAATGTCGATTCTTACTAGAAAATGCATATGAGCTCTCTGAAAACGTTCATCAAATACTTCTTCTGGGGTTGTTACAAAAAATGTTGATTCTAACAAGAAGAAAAGACACGCCACAGCAGTTAGTAATGGATTATCTCAACTTCTACATTTTTGCTAGAGTGGCGTTTTCTGTGGCTGAAGAATGGACACAGAAACCATCAGACAAGACTTCTTATACCCCTATAATCTTACCGTACGTATTGATTTCGATAGAGATGAAATCTATAACGAAGACATCTGGTGAATTCTGCTGGTCTAACATTACGAGTTTGATTTTGGATCGGAATTGCCTGTTCTACATGAATAACCCGACTGATGTGGAAAGACCGTCTAAGGTAAGAATTCTGGTGTCTTTCTTTCAGTCCCTGGCCTAGTCCTCAATTCCCAAAGCTTCATCCTAAAAATCTTCTTGAGGCATCAGATATTGTGTTCCAGTTACCTGTGCTGCTCATGTTAAGAACTTCTGGTAATTTGGTTCAAGACTATCTATAATGGGTGGGGCAGGCAAACCTGCAAAAACTTCTTACTTATTTTTAAAGCTATTTTAAACAATTAACATCTTTAAGGGTTCTTTGATTTTGTTGTATATTTTAGAAGAAGCTCAATAGCTTGTTGCCTTATTGCATTACGGTAAAGCTATATGGTATTCTTTTCAAGAATCCATCAAATTTTCTTAATGAAATACGCTTTTCATATCCTCCATTTCCTTAATCATAGTAGTTTATTGAAAATGAACTTCTTTGAGATTATCAGAATCATGTGGATTTGAGTAACCTATATATTTGCTATAAAAGATGAACTCCATTAATCATAATATATTTAATTAGCAAATTGCGCTATCAAGATTACTAGAATTATGTTGGTAAGGCAACATACATGTAGGTCTCGCACTTTAACAGTAGTGATATACGGATTGATCTATGATCAATTGCTCACATTTGTAAATTTACTAGTATGGAATTTTTATATCTGTGACCATTTGAAGTACCTACTACTAGGTACTAACCAAGGAGGGTCACCCATGTGACGAACATGCTTTCCTAATTGCATATCACTTGGTCTGCATTTTATATTAAATTAGTCTTGACCAACAAATGAAGTAATGAATCCTGTTGCATTTTCTTTTGACCCTACTTTTTTTTTTTATCTAATCTATTAATTGCATATACACTTGGTCTGCATTTTATATTCCGTTAATCTTAATCTATTTAATTACCTAATTGCGCGGGCTGCTATGACAATTGTATTAGTCTTAATCTATGTACACACCACAAGTCTACTTTTTTTACAGTTTTAAATGTCAATCAATAAATAAGTCTGTATATTATTATTTTTATATACCCATTAGTATTTGGTTTTCATACTAGTTAATATATTTAATATTACTTGTATTGTATGTAATTTTGAAAACATGAAAAAAAAGATAGATTTCGTTTGTTTTACTCCCTGAACATATATAACACGCTTAGGATCAATAATAATACATTAAGTATTTTTTATAAAATTTTTGTAAGTGACATCAGATATTAATAATTAATTCGAAAAGTATTATATTTAGTCTGGTAATTATATTTGATTGGTGCAACATTAGAAGTTTAATCTATGTACACACCACAGGCCTAGGGACTAGTGTAGAAGCATTGAATATCTAGAGACCACCGGAAAGTTAATATTCGTGTTGTATATATTTTCTTGCAGAATTTTAATTAGAAACATTATAAAAAGATTAGCTAGGAAAAGTTGGTATATATGTATGAAAAGTATCATGGAAAATGTGTTTGGCTTTCCTATAAATTAACACAACTGCCCTTCATCCCTTTATTCTCTCAAATAACCATCATATCAACAATAAGGGAATGAAATAATAATATCTTTTGCTTTTGGTTTTTAAAGCAGCAAAATCATCCTAGTATATATACAGTCATAACTATTAACCAAATATCAAATCTTTTATGTTAGTTTCCAATCTTCATGTCTTCCTCTTCCAATAATTCCCAAATAACACCTTTATTAAAGAGTCAAAGGACCTCTTCATACCTTTCCAAGTTATTGAAAAAGCCACCAATGATTTTACAACGGTTCTCGGGAAAGGTGGATATGGGGTTGTTTACAAAGGAGAACTATTACTTTTGGGTCAACTAACCTCTGTGGCTATAAAGCGACTCGATAGTAATATTTCTGGTCAAGGAATCAAGGAGTTCTTAACAGAGATTCAATTGCTATCTCGTTATAAACATCCTAACATAGTCTCCCTACTTGGTTTCTGTGATGAAGCTGGTGAAAGGATCCTTATTTATGAGTATGCGGAGCATGGAAGCCTTGACAAATATCTGAATGCGCCCAAAACTACTATTCAACTAACATGGGAGCAAAGAATTAGTATATGCCTTGACATGGCCCGTGGTTTAGATTATCTTCACAACCGCGTTGCAACAAACCATCGAGTTATCCATAGAGATATTAAGAGTGCAAATATTCTAATAGGTCATGAGTGGAAAGCGATGATTACAGATCTTGGACTTTCCAAAATAGGTCGTGCAAATGAAGGTGACTCTTATGTAATTACGAATGCTTCTGGTACACATGGCTATTGTGATCCCACATACATTCAAACTGGAGTCCTGACCAAAGGATCTGATATTTTTTCATTTGGTGTGGTGATGTTTGAAGTCTTATGTGGGAGGTTGGCCGTTACGAAAGTAGACAATAAATATCAATACCTTGCCGAAATAGCCCAACGCTACTACGAAGGAAAAAGGTTATATGAGATTATTGATCCCTATTTGATGAAGGAAGTGGACTTCGCTTCTTTGAAGAGGTTTTCAGATATTGCATATAAATGTTTGCATAAAGAAAGGGTCTTGCGACCCTCAATGGATTTGGTTGTTCAACAACTGGAGGTAACGATGACAAGCTCAAAGCTACTTAATTTGCATCTATATATGCAATATTAATATAAGCTAACTTATACCCTTTTCTGATTAAAAATATATGGTAAACTTTAGTGGCATACTAGTTCCAAAATTTGTTTGAACTTCTTCCCTTTGTTCTCGGTTTATCTTCTAAAGAAAATTCTCATTACTGCATATTTTTTCCAGCTTTGTCAAAAAAAAATAAGACGGGAACCAGCCATTCTTTCTCGTTTTAAGCAATTCTCTGCAATGAATATATTACAATTGCACACACGGAACTACCATCATATGGTAATTGACCCAGACCATATTAAAAGGATGCAAGAAAACTCACCTCCTCCGCAACAACCAAAATCATAACTCAAGATGACTGCAAGAACACAAAATATGTATGCTTCAACCTAACAACAAATCATAAACGCATATTGGATCATCAATCACATACTAGGCCGTCAAGCCATAATCACTAGCATTTCAACACCCAACCCATCATTTACAATCTTATATTAATCTTGGGTTGGTTCACATAACATATATCTCTTAATCATTATCATAATGCCAAACTCACTTTTATCACAAAATCCCCATTTTTATATTTGACTAGGTTGCCTTCAAATGAGCATAACTCAAGTTCTATTAACTCTTTTTACTTGATTCCAGTGGCCAAATTTATATGACACATAAACCTACATTTTTATATTTAGTGACCAATATATGAATTGTCTTTCAAAGATGACTTCTGGTCGTTTTAAAAACCAACACTGCTGTTGTTTTCATTAAAAAATAGTTTTGGCCTTACTGACTTCAAATGACCGTAACTTGAGTTCTACACCATATTTTGACCTCATTTCAGTGGCCACTTCTACGTAACACATTTAGGTACATTTATCTTCAGTCACCAACACAATATTGATCCGTATAAGTGTGATATACTCGTTTTAAAAACTGACCATAATCGTTTTTGTTGAAAATTCAAAATGACCACACTTACTTCAAAAATTCATATCTCGAGTTCTACTCACATTTTAAACTCATTCCAGTGGCCACTTCAACTTAACACATATACCTAGCTTTTCGTTTTAGGAATCAAAAAGTGATTATTTTTTAAAGAGGAGTTTTACACGTTACAATGTCAAAAACAGATTCTGATTTTCACTGTAAAACTAGATTTGACCAGCTGTAAGTTTTAGCATATTTAACTTACTTAAAAGTTAACTGGATCTAAAACCAATTGCATATGAAACTTGACTCGCATACCTTTCAAACGACAGGTTACATGACTCCTACGAATTTACGGATTGAAAGTTATAAGCACTTTAAAATGACACATTTTTCATTAAAGTTGTTGATCAAATTTCGAGTTTGCACAAAAACACTCTTAAATCAACTCAAACAAGTTTATGACACTTCCATTTGATAATATTAACTTAATATACATATTAGGGGCTGTTTTCAACATGATCTTAACATCAATTAGTATAGTAATGTTATACCAAACATCATCTCAATTCAATCACTAACCAAATTCCTATCACATACATGTAATGAATATTGGTTTCTTCTTGAAAATACACATACATACTTTTATATATCACTACTAACTATGTATTATAAGATTCCAAGATTATTATTCAACTTTTAAACTAGGTTCATAATACATTTCATAAATCCCCAATTCATCCATTATAACAACCCTAATTTCAAGATTGATAAATAAAGATGATATACCTTAATTAGTGATGTTGTACAACTAATCAATCAAACATGCAAGCATAAAATCAGCCCTCCATTATTTTCTTCAAATTTTCATCCATAGATGAAACCCCAACATAAGAACACTTATAGGAAGATGGAGTTTGTTTGCAATTTGATTTATCTTCAAATTTTAGTAGATTTTTTGCACTTTAATGATTTTTCGGTTTTGGGATTTTAGGGATGAACACACACAAGAATTTTTTAAAAAGATAGAAAAAGATGGATTTTTGGTTCTTGATTTTGTTGTTATAAACGAAAATTCACAACTACCCCTCAAGTTTGACTCATTTGTATTTAATTCAATTAGTTATTTAGTCATTCACCTAATACCTTTATCTTTAAAATAACTTCAATTAGACTTAAAAAGTTAAAAGTAATAAAACCATTAGAAGTATAATAAAAGTATATTAGAATTTAGGGATGTTACAAGGGCAAGGAGAGAGAGAGAGAGAGAGAGAGAGAGAGAGAGAGAGAGAGAGATATTTTATATTCACACACATGATTTTCAAGGCGAGATTATAAGGGGAAACTTAGAATCATTTTTGTTTTTCTTAAAAGAAAAAAAGTGTATTATTTATGATCATATCAAAACAATTTATGTTTTTTTTATCAAGTAATTTTACTAAAACATACTATATGTAGTTATATAATAATAATATATACCCCCTATTTAAAAAATAGATATTATGTTGAAATTTACATGAGGGAATTGTTAGAAATAATTTTCATTAAAATAATACACCCTAAATACAATAATCCCCACCTTAAATGAAATAAATACACTATCAGTCCCTCAAATTTTAAAATAACTATACAAATTATTATATTAATTACATTTAAATCAATAGCATACACTCGCCACCACTATCGGTCGCCGTCGCAACTTGTCGCCGCCGTATTGCGCAGACACCATGCTAGTAGTTATATGGATCTACAAAGTTTTAATTAGATTTAATAACTTTTATGTAGAAATCATTTTCTCAACTATGTGTCCTATGAATTAAAGTCAACATAATATTCTCACCGTGTTGATAGTGATCGTGAGTAGTGACGGCAATCAAATTATTCTTAGCCTTTTTTTTCTTAGCGGATGCCCATTCATCCAAATTGTCAATTGTGTACGCTTTCTTCGTTAAGTTCTAAGCCAAACGCGTAATTTCCTACTTATAAATGTATATAACCTCCTCCAAATCATGTAATTAGTTAACCCTTCCTATATCCAATTTTTAAATATTATTATTATTGTATGTATTCAATGATACTTTGTTGATGTATCAATGTAGGTTGGCGTACAACGTAATATCCATATAGGTTGTAACGTTAACCAATTGATCATAGATCAACTGGTAGCACCACGATGTGAACATATGAGTCCACATATAAAGACAATAAGTCACATGTTGAAATCTTGTTAAAGATAAGTTAAAAAAATTATATCTTACGATTGTTGTGTGAGAATGGCGAGTTATCAGAATATTAGGCATGAGTTCTATTCGTTGTGCGTTTTGGATACCAAAACGGTACATGAGACTATAGGGTTCCACTCATTTACCTTCTTTTGTTAATTGTGATGTTAGCA
>NW_025215793.1:0-12892 GCF_010389155.1 Erigeron canadensis | reverse complement strand
CCTTGTTTCAGTGGCCCGAAAGGTTCGGGCCAAGTTTCCAATTGATTGGATACTTGGAATAAGAAGATCAGACTCTCCTTTGTTAACTATTTTAAGCAACTTGTCCACAACCTCGCGTGAGGTTGGGGGTTGGCTTAAAGGCCGAACGTCTTAGCTCAGAATAACGTTCGGCCACTGCCGTTATTTCCATTAGCGCCCTAGCCGAATTGTATTTTACTTCATCTTCTCCCTTTTCCAAGAGTACTGCGAAACATAAAAGTGCTCTAGATTCCGTTATGGTTTTACAGATTGCAAAATTATCACAACAAAGGCGAAAAAGTGCTTGTGCTGCCATCGCTTTCATTTCACTTTTGTAGCCGGATCTTCGAATCCCTCCCTTTAATGCTTGCCCGGGCAATGCAACACGTCTTCTACTCCTTTCTCGTCGTTGTTGGGGTGGTTGGCTCGGAGATTCATGGTCACTACACTATGTATATCCCCTGCATCTAAACCACCAGGACGCGCCACATGACATTGATCATCATCATCTTGCTTGTGTTTATGATGATCATGATCCGAATTGGCCATAACAACAGCATGAATCGACGCCATTTTGTTTTTGCTAACAATCGCGTACTTACTATGTTCTTCAATCGTCTCATACGCTAAATGACTCACGAGTAACCTAATCGTGTTGTTTTTCAAAAACTGATCTTGACATTGCTTATTTGCCTTAGCTAACTGCGCCACCGCCCACGCCACCACAATTTGCACCTTCATATGCCTTCTTTTAATATTTTCGCGAAAACAGGACAAGCCCCTGCATTCACTATCTGCTCCACGCTCGCCTCGTCAAGCCCAAGCAAACCTATCGCTCTAACCGCGCTTTCTTGACCTTCCATTCTTCCCTCTTTCGCTAGTTTTAAAAGCGGTGGCACCCCACCTTCCTCAATAATCAACTTTCCATACCTATCATTATCTCGAGCCAACGATACAAGTGATCCGGCTGCATCCGCCTATCCTCAAGCGTCCCACAACAAAGTATCGCGATTTGTTCCCATACCAACACAATATTGGCTCATTAGCCGCAATTGGGGGTAATCCAACATACTCATCATCACGTTCATTTGCAGGAGTGGACACACGTAGAAGCCACGACACGTCCCCAATCGAATTCTCAATCAAATTCGATTGTTTCTTAACCGCGCCTTTTGGGATAAACGTATAGATCCGGCTGAAACCATTAGCCCGACATTTGATCACAAGGATAAGCGCTTTATCTAAAACCTGTTCAGTATCATCAATAATTCGACGAGTGGGCCGCTCATAAAGATCATTACTGGCCCGAGCGGCTTGCCTAAGCAACCCAACGAGTTTTTCGGTTCTTTCTTTGATTTCAGCACATTCTTGTCTATATGAACGAGCAAATTCAGTCTCTTTAATAATCTGGTCAGCCAATTGAATAGGTCTGGCTAAGATCTGTTTCACAATGTCCGCCATTGCCACCCGCAGACCACCCGGGTGGGTCGGGTATCAAATTTTGATCTTTCTTGAAAATAAAGATATGGGTACGTCTTAAAATGTTGTTACAACGAATCTTTGATTATAAAGCTAGAGACTTTTGGGGTGTAATGTAAAGGGTGCGTGTATATGTATATTTTTCAAGAAATGACCATGCATGAAAAAAGGTGGCGACGGCGGCTCACGGCGGTAAAGATGGCCGGAAAAGAGAGGGAGATGTTTGCAGAGGATCAAAGTTAAATACAAATTATGATAATTACTACTTGTTGAGAATTTTTTCTTCATTTTAATTTAATTAAATAATGTGTGTGTATTAATGTGTCATTTTTTGATTTTGAATGAACCATAAAAGACGGTTACAAACAACATGTTTGTAGGGATTGCAATGGTTGGTAAATAAACCAAATCCGGAGGTGAAAGTGTCTCATTGGACTTGTGGTCGAACCAGCAATTAAAACCTTGATTTAAGTTTTATGGTTTTAATTAATGGGCTTTAAATATTACTTTGACTGATTGTTTGACATAAACTTTTTTTTTTATTACTGTTATATCATAGAGTATATTAAGACTATCTCCAATGAGGATGTTTTGGGCGTCCTTGAGTGTCCTTAGGTGTCATTGGATATCCTTTGCGGTTGAAGCTTGTCTGAAACTAAAGATTTTTTGATGCATGCCCTTACCCAAGGGCATGCCCTTAGGTGCCCTTACTTATATAAATTTTTTTTTTAGTGGAGTTAAAGGATATGTAAGGATATCTAAGGATATTTGTATGGTTAGAGATAAAATTATAGGATTTTAAGGATTTATAAGGATGTGTAAGAATTGTAATGATATAATATGGCGACTCAAGGACACCTAAGGACGTTCTTAGCATTGGAGATAGCCTAAAGACAGTATATATTAAGGACAGTCTATATGTAACAGGTTACAGGTGTACCAAAGCTATATATAGCCAATTTCTGTCTAACTGCAATGACCTTGTAAAGTTATGACTTATGACCAATCACCAAAATATGTATGGAATAAAAAGCATTTTTTTGTCTGTTTATCACAGATTTGGCTTCATATTATCTTCTTTTTTTTAACAGTAAAAAAATACTCGCAGTTTGTTTTTAAATTAGTACTTTAACTATAATGCATACCATCAGGCAGTCAAGTACTGACTAATAGAGGTATTTACAACATTCGGTTACACCGGAATAGTTACATTGGCACAAGTTCATTTATCAAAGTTGCAATAAGCTTCTGTTTAGAAAAGAGAAAGTCAACAAAAGGCTAGATATGTTAATTCCTTTAAAAGGTATTAATTAAATTTATAATTAACTAAAGATAGCGTCGTTGTTAGTTTATAATATCACATGACTTGGTAGTTGGTACAACCTTTTTAACCGAAGACAATTGTCACGGGACCATATATAAACCATATATTAACAACCGGTTTTCACAATCAATTTAAATAACCTTCACAGATATAGAAATAATCTTTTTTACACACAAAAGTGAAATGAATACAAACCAGAACAAAATAGGTATTTAGATAAAAACATATACAAGCACTGACAATATATGCACAAATGAAATATTGCATGATGCATGATTTGATCCTTTTTAACGTAAGACGGAGTAAAAAATTAACCTTTCCCTTCAATCCTTGCCCAAGTAAGACCAACACAAGCATCAACAAAATCCTCATTAATAAAATCAGTCGAAAATACTTGTAACCGATCCGCAATATTTCTCGAGAAACATTGCGTTATGAACAACCTTGCATACCCATGAATCCGGTTTGTAACCGGTTTCACACACAAAACCGGGTTATCAGCTTGTGGCGTCACCGTATTCTCCACCCTATAAAAGTATTTTCGCGAAGTCACAGGTTGTTGTTGGCTCAAATACTTCAAATTACTCTCGAATTTCGTATGGGGCAAATCGGTATCAATCCAGTTATCTTTCAAGTAACCCGAACTCCAAAACGGCTGCCCGCTTTTGGTTGGGCGGATTTTTGAGGCTTCCAACGCATAATATCCGTTTGGGTAAAATCTCCGCAACGGTTTTTTGGAATACTTGATCATCTGATGGATCAAGTATTCCCCTAGTTGTTCCTCCAAGTACTTTTCGAATTCGGGTGGATCATTATGCCCGAATTCAGTACGTATCTCAAGAATAATTATTTCAGATTCAGTTTCTGAAATAAACTTTTTACGTCATTAATAACCACGTCAATACTATACGTGGTTAAAATTCCATGACACACTTTTCGGTTCTCGTTTACTCGAATATCGAGTAAACGGGCACCGAGTACAAGTTGTCGATAAATAGAACAAGATTGACATTGGGCAAATGGTCTAGAAACCATCCTGATCCCAATCTTATTGGTTCCGGAATCATGGGTTCCGGGCCAAACAATCTTGTTTAGGTGAAGTTTTTCCGGGCCCAGGCCAGAAATCCAGTTTTACGATCGTTAGGGTGGTGATCACAACCTGGATAGTTGCAGCCGGAGCTCTCTTCGAGTTCTTGCAATGTTTTCTTCTCGTCGGAAATCTTTTTCCGGCGTTCCATCTGTTTAGACCATTGAGCGCCCATTTTTTTGTTTTTCTGGCTGTGTTTTTTTCTTCTTTAAAGATAAGCAAGGACCATGATTGGTTATGTGGATTTTATATCAAATATATATATCAATCCCATCTTTTTATTTATTTTTATTAGGAGTATTATATTTTTATAATATGTCTTTTTCGTTGATCTATTGATTGAAAAAAGCATCATGTTAGTTAGACTTGTACATTTTGTTAGTAAAATATACTGTATGTCTCATTAAACGCCCATAGATTTATTTTTTTTTATGAATTCTTTCTGTTTTGTTTTTCATAGTAATCAATAATTATGCTGAATATCTTAACGCAAGTCCTTTGGGTAGGGTTAAAAATTTGCGACGATATACAAACAATTGACGTTGTAAATAATGCAAAATAACATGTGCGATTTGGCTTGTTTTGATTAGCATTGCATGACCTGTAGATATATATGGTTGTGTTTGATGATCGTGTTTTTGGCTATCATTATAACGTGGAGGACGAACACGAGATACTTATATTCTATATACTAATCTTAATACCCGTACGAGGTACGGTAGCTATATAAATTTTATCATAAAGAAATACAAATATGCCTTATATATGATTCGCAAATATGACATAAATGTGGTTAATGTAACCCATGATCGAGACTAAGTTATACTAATAAACAGTAATGAGTAATGATAATATAATATATGTTTAGTTAAAGATTTGAATTTAACTTAAATTTTTACAATCACATCAAAATCAGAACTTGTAAACATAGTGGATAATGTCAAATAATCTTGTAATTTGGATCGTAAACTCAAAATTTTGGAGTATTCATATTAATAACATATTATTATAGATAATATAAGTAATAGGAGCTGAAGAATTGAAAAAGAAAAAGAGACAATTTTATTATTGAAAAAATGATCAATGAAATAAGGTTATAATGTGTTTTTTGTTTATCAATAAGCCAAGAGTTATAATTTAATTCCATGTCTAATAAAGAAATTGAATCTATATATAATTAAAAAAACTAATAATAAAATAAATAAACCATAATCAAAAAGCCACTTTTTAGCCAACAACTAAACATCACAATTAGGGATTTTATTTACACATGGTTTGACTGGAGTAAAGATGACCCAAACTGAGACCAAATAACTGACTTGAAATCTATTCTTTTAGTTTCACGTGTAAACAAAACCATATATAACAATCAATTAACCTAACATATTATAATAATATAATGATAATAATCAATATACTAATAATAATAAGAAGAAGAAGAAGAAAAAAAATCAAGAAAAAAGATTAGTAGCTTATCTACCATATGTTCCATAAGGTGAAAAAAAATAAACGGTGAGGGTAGCATGATTCGTAAAGTCATTGGATGTAGAAGTTCTAAGAACTTTAAGAAAGTATTCCTACGTTAAATTTTCTCAATAGATTTTATTAATAAAATACAGGTATCCGAATTTAAATAATAAAATAATTAACTTTTAAAAATTCTAATTTAAAAAGGAATTTAATAGATATTTTTCTAAATAAATATGGTTAAAAAGACAATTATCGTTTTAATATATCGTCACGTGTCGATTAAGGAAGTTTATAATCCTGTTTATTGGTAGATATACATCAAAACTTGTACAATCATGTTCGATTTGAATAAATGGAAATGAAAATTATGATGGGGGTGGGGTGGGTGTTGAAATTGCATTATTGGTGGGGAGATGCAATAGATGTGTTCTCTAATGTATGGCTGGCAAAAGCTAATCGATTTATATAATACTGTATATTTAAATAATTTATATCTTTATTTAATTTTTGTTTTTAACATTCAGACTTTTATTAATATACTAGAGTGGTGTCGCGCGTTACAGCAGCGATGGTCTATAACGCTTTAGATACCGTAACAGTTTATAGCGTTCAGTTTACTTTTATGAGATACGTCAATGCAGAATCTAACCGTATATATCATTCTAAAACTAAGTCGCGGATTTGGTGCAAAAAATAATAAAGTGCAAACATTAACCATGAAAATAACCACTTACAATTGTAGGAGAGGAAACCAAGGCAATTAAAAAATAAATAGTCAAAATTAAAATTTAATACGAATATACAACGAACATAATTGGTTCATAATTTCGTGAGTTATAAATTTTTTTATTCGTAACAATACCTTCAGCAATAATTTAGAGTTAATGGGGATTTTATAACAATAAAGGTTTTAGGTAATTGTGGGGTTTTTTTATTAAGGGTAATATTGGAATTTCAGGGATAAGGTGTGTAAAGATAGTTTAAGGTGTGTTTGGGATTACTTTTAAAAATAGATTATGCGTTTTGAATAATCAGAATCAGATAATCAACTGTATCAATAAATGCCATTGAAAGATAATGTTTAGATTTGATTATGTTGTTTGATATCACAATAATCAGATAATCAACTTTTTAAGTGTTTGGTAAATTTCTATACTTCAAATACTATACAGGTAAATTGACAAAAGAGGACATTAAGTAATTGCGGTTAATTGTAACTAATATATTAACGAGTCTTAAACTTCTTATGAGTTTTTCTATAAGTTTACTGGGTGAAACTATAAGAACAAGAAACATGAATACATGATGCCAATAATAATATTGTTAAAGGAAAACACATCGAACATC
The DNA here is from genome assembly GCF_010389155.1 of Erigeron canadensis. Lineage (NCBI taxonomy): Eukaryota > Viridiplantae > Streptophyta > Magnoliopsida > Asterales > Asteraceae > Erigeron > Erigeron canadensis. The sequence continues at coordinate 6,167 of NW_025215793.1, read as the reverse complement.
ATAAACTAAGTATTAGTTTACCGAAATATTTGTTGTTTAATAAAGGATTCATTAGAAAAATAAAATAATAATAACTAAATCACATTACCCATTTACGTATTTGGCGTTGAAGAAAAAATCAACTAAAAGCATAAAGACTTTGCAGGGCGGACTATCTATATACATATATTATATGTTTATAATATTATTATAATATTTACTAATTTATTTGAAGTGTAGATAAGGCCTTTCATGAGTATGGTGTGAAAATAAAGGAAGGAAAGTGGCTATAGAGAATCTACGTTTTCCTGCAGTAAGGTGAGGGTTACTTCTAAGTTTTTGCGTTTTGTGATCTTCTAAACGCTAATAATCAATTTTTGAAACCTTTGTGCCAAACACTATAAACTGATTATCTACAACTTTCAAACGCAATAATTTAAAAATCCATTTCAAAACTCAACCCCAAACACCTTCTAAATGTAGAGGGTAAATTTGGTAATTCAAAAGTAGATAGTTAAATGAGAGAGGGGATAGTTTGTTTATATAAGTAGTATACATGAATACTAACAAGGTGCTAGTAAAACATAACTTTTTGTCATTCTAAAAAAAAAAATATTGGGTAACTGTTGGTCTTTAAGTTGGAAATCATAAATCTTTTTAACCGACTCTTCTAAAAATCCCCCAAACTATAAAATCACATTACTTGATATTGCATATTCTTTGTTATTTTTTTTAGACGAAAAAAAGATAACGTTGGTTCATGTTGAAAATTTGAATACAACACATGTTAATCATCATCTAACACTTGTTATCATTTTGATTCCCTTTGATATATACATTTTTTGATATTTCTCGTCCATCAGACGAGACTTAAGACTAGTTAGAAAAAAAAAGAGAAGATTACATATATATCATTTTTTTAGACATAATTACATATTTAAGTAGATGACAATTGTCATGTTTTAAGATTTTTAATTTAATAAAAATATTTAATTAAAAATAAAGAGTTTGATAGATTGTTATTTCAAAGCATCATTTTAAACTTATATACATAATCAGACATCGACATCTTTAAACATATCTAAAAAAATATAGATCAACCCAATTATAAGTTGAGTGATCCATTCCTCGTTCTTGTAAGTGTGTGGAAATCGAAGATTTGCTCTTTTTTTTTTGGAAAGGCAATCGAAGATTTGCTTACAATGACTTTGTCATATGATGTGCCCGACAATGTACAAAGTCTTGATATGTAAGACTCTGTTTGGAAGTAGCTTAAGAATATACCGTAACAAATGTACTTGTTGTATATATGAAAAAATGATCCGTACTGCAGATTTTACTTAAGTTTAGGTACTGCCACATTAAAAAAAGTTACATATTAACCTTTGAATTTGATAAACACATTACCTCCCTGAGTTTCATAAACCCCCATTGAATTTTGCATAATCTCCTCCCTTACTTTACCTAAGATAGGTACTGAATATTTAACTAACATTTCCCGGTATATATATATAGAGACACATATGTAGTTGTAAGATAAGACCATGATTTATGAGGCTGTCTTATGCACTAAATATCCACCCATTTCTTTTTCTTATTTAATGTGTTTTTTTTTACAACCTTAAATTGGATAAAATAACATGTCACATCTTAATTTTCATCCAAATTATGTGTCTCCAATTTTGTTTTTAAAAAGTTGAAATGAATGAATGAGATGATAATGTAAGAGAAGAGATCATTAAAAATCATCACCTATTTAAAAATAAAATTTGAGAAACAAAATCAACTAAATATCCACCCATTTCTCTTTTTTTTTTCTATTAAAAAAAACTCAAAAACATAAATTGTTTTGAAATCATTTATATCTCTTTTTTTTCCCTAGAAGAAACTCAAAAACGCAGCGTTAAATGTGAAACAAACTAATTATAACAAAGTTGAAGAACTCATGACTCGGACTCGACTCGCGAAAGGGAATCAGAAGTTTTTGGAGACTCGTACTCGACTCAGGGAGAAGTCGGATTGGATTTATATATACAGACATAAGTATTTTTGAAATCATATGTAATATAACTTTAAAAATATCACCAAACTTCAAATTTTAACATAATTGTTTAAAAACAGTAACATAATAATTCAAAACTTAATAATTAAACATAAAATAATTAAATTAATTAAGACTTAATTAATTAATAATTATAATTAATTAAGAATAAAAAGTAGAGTTATCTCTTTTTCCTGACGGTCAATAAAGTTATGAAAGATTTTGATTTATTATCTCTTATTTTATATATAATGGATTTACCTGGACTAATACATGATTTTTCTTTTAGTATTTCTGGGATGGGTATCTATATTAGGGGTCTGGTAGGTAGTATTACTTCCCAACCCATTTATTCTGCCTTTTCGTTGGGATTGGTTTTGTTTGTATATCTTTATTCTATATTCTATCGAACTCACATTTTGTAGCCGCTGCGCAGCTCCTTATTACGTAGGAGCCATAAATGTTTAATCATTTTTGCTGTAATGTTCATAATGGTTCAGAATATTCCAAAGATTTCCATCTTTGGACCGTGGGAGATGGAGTAACTTCTGTGGTCTGTACAAGTATTTTTGTTCACTAATTACTACTATTTCAGATACGTCATGGTACGGGATATTTGGACTGCCAAAGCAAACCAGATTATCGAGCAAGATCTGATAAGTAATAGTCAACAAATTGGATTCATTTATCAACAGATTTTTTCTTCCGTTTGAATTTATTTCAATAATTCTTTTAGTTGCGTTAATCGGCGCAATTGCTGTAGCTCGTCAATAATACTCGTCGAAACGAAATGGAAAACCTTTTATGAGCTATCACATGCAGTTTCTTTTTATTTGACGTTGTATATAAAATAGAAATTCTTTATTAGTTCGATTTATTCCCACTATTCCTTTATTCTATTCTATATATAATTCTATTACTCGTTATCGTTACTAGTCAATCCAATTGGTTAAATGTGTTCATATTGAAATGAATCGCGATTGATAAGGAGTTGGTGATGATGCTCGAACATGTACTTGTTTTGAGTGCCTATTTATTTTCTGTCGGTCTATATGGATTGATTACAAGTCGAAATAGGTTAGGGCGCTTATGTGTCTTGAGCTTATATTAAATGCTGTAAATCTAAATTTTGTAACATTTTCTGATTTTTTGATAGTCGTCAATTAAAAGGAGCCATTTTCTCCATTTTTGTTTAGCTATTGCAGCTGCTGAAGCTGCTATTGGACTCGCTATTGTTTCATTTTATCGTAACAGAAAATCAACGTATAAATCAATCTAATTGTTGAATAAGTAATACTTTTTATATGTTGAATATTATTATATTTATATTCTATCTATATAATAATAATAATATATAAAAATTAGAATAAAAATTAGAATTTTCATCAATTAAAATTCAAAAATTAATTCAAATTAGATGTCTGCCACGTAAGGTATGATCGTGTTATCACAAATAAAGTAAAGATAATAAATCAAAGTAGTTTGGCACTGTCAAGCCAGAAGTAGATAATAAAAAAACTCGAGGAACTCATCGATTCATCTAGTACTAGTATTTAAATATATAATCATTTATCAATTACTAATTGAAACTTTATCACGTTCAAAATGGATAGATCCAATGTCGCATTCAGTAAAGATTTATGATACATGTATCGGGTGTACTCAATGTGTCCGAGCCTGTCCCACGGATGTCATTAGAAAGATACCCTGGGATGGATGTAAAGCCAAACAAATAGCATCTGCTCCAAGAACGGAGGATTGTGTCGGTTGTAAGAGATGTGAATCCGCCTGCCCAACAGATTTCTGAGTGTTCGAGTTTATTTATGGCATGAACAACCCGCAGCATGGGTATAGCTTATTAATACGTTACAGAAACCCGAGTCCATTTTTTTTTACCGCCAAAACCAGTGCCAAAATATTTTATTTTTGGCACTGGTTTTTTGGTCCAAGCGTATCTGTCTTTACCACGAACAAATTTCCTTGGTTAACAATAATTGTAGTCTTACCATATTTGCGGGTTCCTTAATTTTCTTTCTTCCCCATAAAGGAAATAGGTAATTAGGTGGTATACTATATGTATATGCATGTTAGAACTTCTTCTAAAACCTATGCATTTGTTATCATTTCCAATTGGACGATCCATTAATCCAACTAGTAGACGACTATAAATGGATCAGTTTTTGATTTCCGTTGGAAATTAGGAATAGATGGACTGTCTATAGGCCCCGTTTTATTACAGGATTTATCACTACTTTAGCTACCTTAGCGGCCTGGCCTATTACTCGGGATTCTCGATTATTCCATTTCTTGATGTTAGCAATGTACAGTGGTCAATAGGATCATTTTCTTCTCGGGACCTTTACTTTTTTTCATCATGTGGGAATTAGAATTAATTCCGGTCTATCTACTTTTAGCCATGTGGGAGGGAAGAAACGTCTCTATTCAGCCACAAAATTTATTTTGTACACGGCGGGGGGCTCCATTTTCTCTTAATGGGAGTTCTGGGTATCGGTTATATGGTTCTAATGAGCCAACATTAAATTTGAAACATCAGTTAATCAATCGTATCCTGTGGCTTGGAAATAATATTCTATATTGATTTTTTATTGCTTTTGCTGTCAAATCACCGATTCTACCGCTACATGGTTACCAGATACCCACGGAGAGGCGCATTACAGTACTTGTATGCTTCTAGCCGGAATTTTATTAAAAATGGAGCGTATGGATTGATTCGGATTAATATGGAATTATTACCACACGCTCATTTATATTTTCTCCTTGGTTGATGATAGTAGGCACACTACAAATATCTATGCAGCTTCAACATCTCCCGGCCAGCGTAATTTAAAAAAAAGAATAGCCTATTCCTCCGTATCTCATATGGGTTTCATACTTATAGGAATTGCTATAACCGATACGGGACTCAATGGAGCTATATTACAAATAATATCTCATGGCTTTATTGGTGCTGCACTTTTTTTCTTGGCAGGAACGAGTTATGATAGAATACGCCTTGTTTATCTCGACGAAATGGGCGGAGTAGGTATCCCATGCCAAAATATTTACGATGTTCAGTAGCTTTTCCATGGCTTCCTTGCATTACGGGTATGAGTGGTTGTGTTGCAGAAGTTATAATCTTTTTAGGACTAATTACAAGCCAAAAATATCTTTTAATGCCCAAATAGCTATCACTTTGTAATGGCAATTGGAATGATATTAACTCCTATTATTTATTATCTATGTCACGGCAGATGTTCTATGGATACAAATTATTAATACTCCAAACTCTTTTGTTTTTGATTCTGGACGCGCGAGTTATTTGTTTCCATCTCCATTTTTCTAACCTGTAATAGGTATTGGTATGTATCCCGATTTGTTCTTTCGCTATCAGTTGACAAGGTTGAAGTATTTTATCTAATTATTTTTATAGATAGTTTTCTTAAAGTTTCTTAAAGAAAAAACTCCTATGATTTTAAGAGTCGGTTGGATAATGAAAAAAAGAAGGTTTTTATTCTCTTAAATTTAAATAAGTAAAAACAAATATGAATTTCAATTTTCATCCAACATACTTGGTCTTTGCGAGAACCGCGTGAATCACTACACTACTTGATTCACGCGGTTCTTGCCGGTTGACACAATGTGTTTTATATACACTATTGCACTCTGTTTGTAGTCGTAATAACTTTTCTTTTTTTAACTAGAGGTTAACGTAATGAACCATAACTATGTAGCCGATTCCTAATAGATTGACCCCAAAATAGCATATCAAATTATAAGAAAGCCTAGAGTCGCCACAATTGCGGAATTTGTCCCTGCAAATTTTTATTTGTTCGAGTATGCAAATAAATTGCGAATACGATCCACGTAATAAAAGCCCAAGTTTCCTTGGATCCCAACTCCAATATGATCCCCAGCTTCATTGGCCATACTGCTCCTGAAAGAATCCCTATGGTTAAAAAGATAAATCTAGGCTAATCACAACGATAACTCAATAATCTAATGTTGAATCAATTGGGCCTTGTAATAATCTTAGCATAAAAAAAAGAGGTTTTTTTTAAATATTGTTTATTTCATTATGTATTGGATTTCACCAAATGAAAAAGAGTGATTAATTTTAATAAATTATTACTTTTAGAACTATAAAAAT
>NW_025215792.1:0-29820 GCF_010389155.1 Erigeron canadensis | reverse complement strand
GTTTTAGGGTTTTGGTTGCAAGATCGTCCCACTGGGCATGTTCAGAATCGTCCTAGGGTTTCAGCTAGCCAAGGTCGTCCTACTGCTAGCCAAGATCGTCCTACTGCTAGCCTCAAGATCGTCTTGGGCAGCCTCTTGATTCATAGCACATGGATGTTACAATTATGAGGATCATTCACTAGCTTTTCTCTACTCTCCCTTTTTATTCTATCAGAATTAGAATTGGAGTTACCTGAATTGGAATTTTACTCCTCTTCCTCCTCATAATCATCATCATCAGGATTATCAGGATCTGCATCTGGAGCAACCACCACAGCTTTACCTTTATCTTGAGTCCCAAAAGTACTAGCTCCAGTTGTACCAGCAATCTCTGACTCTGTCTGTCTTGGCGACTCCACCTGAATGTTTGCAGTCTCTGTATCCATAGCAGCACCATCAACATCTTGACCTTGACCCTGATTCTCTGGCTCACCAACTATGGTTGTGCTTGATTTGGACCTTGAGTTGGATCTTGATCTTCATGATCATCATCTCTTGTCTTCTTAGCAAGCTCATCATCCTACACCCACTCTTATCTCCCCCTTGAGCAAGAATTGGTCAAGCCTAGAACCAAGAGAATGAACAAATGTTGTCATCAAGTCCATCTCTCTTGATGCTTGGCAGCTTGGAGTTTTAGCTGACTCTCCAAAGCTGTGACCCTCATCTCTAACATCTTCTTCTCAGAAAACAAATGACTCAGCTACACTTGAAGCGGAGCAACTGGACGCGAAGTAGAAGCAACATCAGATGTAAAGGCATGGGGTGGCAACGTAGCTTCAAATGAAGGCATACGAGCACTAAAAGTTCCTGTGGGAGGCATCTGAGGTCTTTGCAGAGGAGCTAACAGACGTCCCATGATAGTAGAGAAACAGGAATTGTAGCCTGAATAGTAGTAGAAGAAGGCCTAGCAGCAACTGTCGGCTCTGGCTCCTGACGAACTGTAGACTCTAGAGCAGTAGGAATCGTAACAGTTGTAGCCTTAGTGACAACTTGTGCGCAAGAACCAATTCCTCTAATAATAAACTTTGGTCTCGACCTTCTCTCCAATAACAACACCAGCAGAAGTAGTAGACACGAATCTCAGAGACGGAAGCTCTTAAAGCAGCAACTGATGGAGTATCACCAACATTAGGTGCATGAGTCCTCTCCATAGTTGCTTGATACGTAGCATAATCTCTATCAACTTCAGCTTGAGATCGCTGAGAAGTTGGAAGTCTCTCCACAGTGTCAACCTTTCCCTTGTCTTCTTCTTTGCTTTGGCAATTTCAACCTCTTCTTCATCATCTTCTGAGTCATCAGTAACTTGTAGCTCAGAAGGACCAACATCATCACCAACTGGAGCAGAGGTAGAAGTAGAAACTCCAGTAGTTGCTGGCAAAAGATTTGCGGGATCATCAACATCCTAAATAAGAGCATCAAACTTAGGATCATCCTCCAGATCACCAATAAACAAAGGAACATCATTAAGTCCCCCAAACTGATCAGCTCACTCTTCCTGAGGATCTTCTTAAGCCTGATCATCACTAGCAGCAGCAGCAACGGGCTCGTCATCTTCCCAACCTTGTCTAGGTACAACATAGTTAGGATTAATCAAATGTCCGAACAATGGTGGATTATCAACATGGTCCGCAACATTTCTTCCCGACAAATGCTTCATACTTTCGACAAACGCCTTATGAGTAAGACGACCTAAACTGAACGTAGGTTCGTCTTGTGGCAAATCAGCTACAAAGTGCCTAAGGATTATCATCACAAATCTTGGAAACAAAAAGAACTTCTTGTCGCTTCCAAATGACCTCAACTTCTTAACAAAATTATCAAAATGTACTGAGAAAAGCTGTACGGCTTATTTAGTACCAAAGCAACCATCTGAAAAGCAGTATAAATGTTCATCTGGTCATGTCCTGTACTCCGATGACTGATGGACCTCAAAAGATAGTAGGCAAGCAACTTCCATTTGCCTCTAAGATGATTCTTATAGTATGGGTGTGTAATAGCACCAGTATAACCCATACTACGTAGAGCACCGTCACAGAAAGCCTCTGAAAACTCTGTCAGACCTTGCTCTATGTCGACATCACCTAACTGCAAAATCGTCCTTAAGTCTCCAGCTGAGAATGTAAAAGTACGTCCTCCAACAGTAGTGTGAATGTACATATGATCACCCATCTGCACCATTCGAGCTGAGTTCCAAAACTCTCGAATGAGACTTATCACCAACGGAGGGTTCTCGGTCATAGCAAATCGAATGCAAGAACGTGCAAGATACTGTAGGACACCATGAAACTCTGGTATGCATCCCGTTTGAGTAATTTTGAGATCAATCGCAGCATTGTGCTCCTTGACGAACACGCGAGCATTAGCACCTTGTCCTGCCATACCTGCACAGAATCAGATAAAAACGACAAGAAAACAAAAAAGTTAGAAATTAAAATTTCAAAAATTTTTTCTAAGTGTCACGACCACCTTCGTGTGACGTCAGCACGAGGATAACCCTCTTCGTGTGACGTCAGCACGAAGTGTTCTTTGTGAACCCAGAAACACGAATCAAAAATATCTCTATTCGACGATTTAATGAACTTAAATCATCAACTTGGACTTGTTTTTTGTAAACTCATGCCCAGAAACCAATAATCGAAACGAATTCGATGAAAACGAAGTGGTTTTTGTTCTTGATGTTCTTCGTGTGAATAGTGACCGAAACACATAATCCTCAATTAATCTTGATTTTAAGTATTTTAATGTGAACTTTTGTTAGATTTAAGGTATACAAACATCAATTAATCCAATTTTAAGTCCAAATCATCAAAAAATGAAGATCGAATTCGTGGTTCGTCCTAGTTTCTGTTCACGCGAGGAAAATTCAAAAATTGGGCATTATAACGACTTGTAATCGTTAATTTTCATAGTTAAAGCATCAATAATCTATCCTAGATTGGAATTATACCAACAATCCTAGATGATTAACACAGAAAATAGATGAAATCGATCGAAAAAGGGTCGGATGAATAGTGGCACGAAGGAGACGAAGTTCGTGTGATTTACTTAGGGTTAATTTTCGATTAAGGTAATTAATGAAGTGTTAAAACCCATATTTATATTCGAAGCTTCGTGGGCCGGGCCGAACACCTAGTTCGTGGGCTGCGTGATGACGTCAGCACGAACGAAGTCGAATATCCAGTTTTTAATTCACACGAATTGCTTTCCTTAGCCAAATTTTGTCAATTTTTCCAGAAAACTTATCATAGAAAAAATTATAAAAATTTCAGAAACATAAACCTGTAGATACTCGTTATCAAAAACCTGTATCTACTCGAATATGCAATCGTAAATCATCCGTACTTACTTGTCATCAAAATAATGTATCAAATGAATCTTACATTATAATCTTGACATAAAATCGATCATTTCTTCATTGATGTTTAACTTAACAAATGCAAATTTACATCACAACACATTTGTATAATGCATTACAAATACATCAAATTATCATATCAACAACCTATCACATTACATCTTAGGTTGTGATCTTGATAAAACAAATATAACCTATCACACTAAGTCTTAGGTTATAATATTCATGATTCACATGAATACCAATGTTTCACGAAAATATGTTTTCCTTGAAAATTATGATGCATTCCGCACTTTCATAGTCGAATTGATCACAAATTAATCGATCCAACCGCACTTTCATATTGAAAATGAAATTTGAAAGCTATAACCTGCACACTTAACAAACTTCATCAATGCATAAAAAATAATAAAATATCATAAATATGCAAAACAATCAACATCTTAGCTTAGTGATCATTTCAAGATCTAATTCAAGTCCACTCTTTGTCAAGCATACTTATCAACCACAAACAATTGAAATTTCAAAAATTTACTTGAAACACATTCAAAAATATTTTGACTTTTCATATTTAAAATCCATTTCATTTTCTAAATTAAATAACTTATGTATTAATTAGAAAATCCATCTTTTAAACACACTTACCATAAGCAACCATACTCATATAATTCACTAAGAATCATATAATTTCTGACAGAATCATTAGATGCTTATGAAATCTCTCGTGCAATAAGAACTAGTTTGACACTCAAAATGACACTTATTAGTACAAAAATATAAATAAAAATAAAAACAAAAGAAACTAAAATAAATACTAAACTACTTTATTTATTTACAAGAAATTCTAAGTTTCTGCGGATTAGATCAGATTAGCATTTACAAAAGTCTGCAAGTGAGAAATAATTCTCTTATTATTAGTTATGAACAGTGACCCAACCACGATTACCGGTATATTTGTCCTCTTAAACACTCGGTACTTCCAGTTTCCTTTGAATTGAGACACTTTTTGGATAACAAAATTTTATCACTTTGTGATTGAACATAATTTTCTTTTGCATTTCATTATTTTTAAGGAACCCGTGATTTTCTATGAGACCCATGTAGAGAACTTTCTGACAACCTATCCTAAGTTGGAAGCTTTAGGTAGGCTAGGTATACAAAGATACCCCGAGGACATACTTGTCCGAATCTCAAAGACCACATTAGCCCCTTAATTAACATTCATTTCACTTGCATAAACAATATCACATTTAACTTTCATGCTCATGATTGGTAGAGGTTTTTGCCTATACATTGAACAAATCCTATAGTAATGCTAGATCTTTCACAAAATTTAAGGACTAGATCAATTCATTACTGAAAAGCAAGCATTCTCAGCCATATATCTGAATTTGTTTCCCACAAGAACATTGTATAAATTAAGTTTAGATTAAGGAAACCTTGCTACTTTGTGTCTACCAATATATCCCAAATTGTAATCACTGAACTAAGCAATTATATTACGATTAAGCAAACTTAAAAGCTAAGTATCCTCACGTCTAATAGTCTTAAAGCATCAACTTAAATCTCTCCATATTTTTGTCATTTTCTCATTTTTCACATTTTTATGACTCTAGCTATTTACAGACACAAACTTACAAATATAGTTCTTTGAGAGATTTAATATGAATCAACATTCTTCATCCCATTGAGAAGAATTAACTTCTCAAACCGGGTCTTATCAAATGCTTTGGTATACAGATCAGCTAAATTATCATCGGTTATAACCTTTTCCAAATGAATTAACTTCTTTTGGGCACAATCACGCAAGGAATGATGTCTAACATCAATATGCTTGGTGACCTATGCATGATAGGGTTATTAGTAATATCTATAGCTAACTTATTGTCTATTCTAATAGGAGTATCAAGAAAATCCATACCGTAGTCATGAAGTTGTTGCTGAATCCACAATACCTGGGAACAACAGCTACCAGCCGCCATATACTCTGCTTCACATGAAGACTGAGCAACACATGTCTGCTTCTTGCATTGCCACGATACTAATCTTCCTCCTAAAAACTGACAACCTCCAGTCGTAGACTTCCTGTCATTGTTACAGCCGCCAAAGTCCAAATCAATATATGCAACAAAATCAAACGTTCCACCCATAGGATACCATAGACCAAGCCCTTGGTTTCACTTAAGATAACGTAGAATATGTTTTGCTGCAACCAAATGTGGTCTTTCGGACTAGCTTGAAATCTAGCACATAAACAAACAGCAAACATAATATCTGGACGCGAAGCAGTCAGATACATCAATGAGCCAATAATAGCACGATAATAAGTTGCGTTTCGGATCAAGAACTCCTAAACCATGATTTTGCTGAATAGGAGTACCATATGTCTTGGATTCTAACATTTGAAACCTCTCCAAGATATCATCGACATACTTAGACTGGTGTATGAAAAATCCATCTTTCCTTTGATCAACTTGCAGTCCGAGGAAGAATTGAAGTTCCCCCATAGCACTCATTTCAAATTCTTTTTTCATGCTCATTTCGAACTCTTTGCACATCTTTATGTTAGATGAACCAAATACGATATCATCCACATAAACTTGTACAATTAGATAATCTCGCTTCCTCTATTTGATAAAGAAAGTGGTGTCTATCGATCCTCTTGTAAATTCGTTTGTCGACAAATGTGTCGACAACTTCTCATACCACACTCTGGGTGCTTGATGTAATCCATAAAGAGCTTTATCAAGTCGATATGCTCTTCTTGGATAGTTAGGATCTTCAAACACTGGTGGTTGGTGAACATATACTTCTTCTTTAACTTCACTTTTATACCTTGTTCCTAGTAACTATAAAAAGGCACTCTTAACGTCTAACTGATACACCTTTATACCTTTGAAACTTGCATAGGCTAAAAATAACCTTATAGCTTCAATCCTAGCAATTGGTGCAAAAGTTTCGTTATAGTCATATCCTTCTTGTTGTGCAAACCCCTGAACTACCAAACGTGCCTTGTTCCTAGTAACTACCCCTTTGTCATCTCTTTTGCATTTAAATACCCAATGAGTTCCAATCGGTTCTTTACTTCTAGGCACATCTACTAACTCCCATACTCCAAGTTTTTCAAATTGAGCTAATTCTTCTTGCATAGCTTCAACCCAACATGGATCTTAAAGTGTTGCCTTAACATTCTCGGGTTCTAATTGTGAAATGAAACCAGAATATAAACACTCAGTTATCAATCCAGTGTCTTTCACTTCACAAAACAAACTAGTCAGTTCCTTATTCAACTGATTTCTAGTTCGAACAGGTTTTGTAGCATTACCAAGAATATTTTCAACTGGATGATCCTTATTAACTCGATATTGAGAAACCAAATCAACATTCAGACTTTCTCCTAAGTTCATTCTAATCTGAAACTCAGGGGAGCTAAAATCATCTTCCGATTCTACAGAAATAGGATCATCATCAAGCAGTGAAACCTTTGACGGAATAAGTGGTGTAGTATTCTCGGGTACACAGTCATCTGAATCTGTTCGCTTATTCTTGTCCTTACTACCTTCTCCAATAACAGTAGACTAAACTTTGGTTGGAGTAGTATCAACATTTTGAGCAGGAGGAGATGTAGGAGTAGTGGAATAATGCATATGATCTCTTAAATTGATCACATTATCCACTGTTTCGGGATCTGAATAAGAAGTAGGACCATGTAATGAAAGAAATACATTGTCATAATCGAAATTTTTGCCAGTTCCAGAATGTACAACGGGTTTATGACTGACAATCTTGACATTAGTACCCAAGTCAACTTTGCCGTTCAATTTATTGTAAACCCGTCGAATTGGAGTACCCGGTTTATAACCCATGAAAAATCCCTCTTCAACCTTCGGATCAAATTTTGACTGAGGTAGATACTTCAAGAAAGTACATGGTACACCAAATGGTTCAACATTCTGTAAATTTGGTTTCTTTTTATGTAGAAGCTCATAACATGTCTTATTATGACGCTTAACTACAGAAACCCTATTTAAAATATGACAAGTTGTATTCACTACCTCCCCCCAAAACATAGTAGGAAGCCCTGAATCAGCAAGCATTGTTCTGGCTATCTTGATTAGAGTCCTATTCTTTCTTTCATCAACTCCATTCTGTTGTGGTTCATATGGTGCACTGAATTGAAGTTGGATTCCTTTGGACAAACAAAAGACTTCCAATGTCTTATTCTTAAATTCAGTTCCGTTGTCACTCCTGATTCCCTTAATATGAACTCCATAAACATTTTCAGTTTCAACAAAGCAGTTGATCAAAATCTTTGGAGTCTCATCTTTCGATTGAAGAAAAAATACCCATGAGAATCTCGAGTAGTCATCAGTAACCACCAAACAGTAATACATTTCACTGGACCAAATAAATCCATGTGAAGTAGATCAAATGGGCTGGCAATAGAATTTTCTTGCTTTGGTTTATGGGCAGACTTTTGCTGTTTCCCTTTCAGACAAGGTACACATTTGTCTTCCATTTCAAACTGTTTCATGGGAACACCTTCAACCAAACCATGTCTGACAATATCATTCATCTTTCGGAAATTAATATGTCCCATTCATCTATGCCATAGAAATGATTCAGATTCGTTTGCTTTAGTCAACAAGCAAACTGACTCCTTTGGATCATCAACACCTAACACAAGGCCATAGATGTCTCTCATCCTAGGAGCCTTTAGCATGATCCAGTCTTCAGGAATAACATATCTTGGTTTTAAAATAAGTGCTTCTTTCTCAGTAAAATGGACATGATTACCCTTGTCACAAATTTGAGAAACACTCAATAAATTATGTGATAACTGTTCCACATAATTGACTTTCTCCAGCGTAATCTTCCCATTGACAACATCACCATGGCCCGAGATGTTGTCACCCTTGGGACCTACAAAACTAACATACGAACCATTTACATCTTCAAAGTTGGACAACACTTTCTTGTCCCCTGTCATGTGCCGAGAGCATCCACTGTCAACATACCAAAGACTAATAGGCTTCCTTGGTTCTCCCTGCACATCAGACAATAAGATGGTTTGTTTCCGAAGGGAACCCAAACCTTTTGAGGTTTAGGTTTGACGAATTCATCTCTAATGATTAATTCGGTCCAATATCCATCGCTCTGTAATGGAGCCTTGGAAGGTGGTGTCATAGACTGTTTCTATATCCTTGATATTCTTAATGATTCAAAGTAATGATCCCCACCGCTTCCCACCTTAAGTTAGTAACCTAACAGCATACAACTCACTCACGCAACACTCAGCAATGACGAAATCGTGTAAGTAGTACTCCGCTCTCGCTGTGACATCAATGGATGCAAAAGACATTTAGACAGCAATTGTCAGTACTTGGAATACTTGGGATAACCATATAGCATAGGAGATGCTATTGGGTCACGTACATAACGTACGGCGTGGAAGCTATGTTGTGTGTCAATTAAAGTACAAGGAAGCAAATTTTTACAAGCAACGTTTAAGCAATCCGCTTAACTCACCTAAGAATATTAATTTGAGTTGCTGTCTTATTCTCGCTATGAACTCTTACTCCCCACATCCACATTGAACCTAGCCAAGTGAACTTCGACAATCTCGAGGACCAAACACAATGAAAGCATTGTTCTTCTTTTCCAAAGAATTACGATTTCCTTAATCCACGGATGACTCGACGCCACACCTGAAAGTGGTGAGACCAAATAGCTAACACCACCCACTCGCAACGACGTTAAGAGAAGGACCCACTCGATGCAAGGAAGTTCAGAAAACTGGTGAGTCAGAAAAGTATAGTATAGAAGATACTACAGACTAGTATACCTAATGAAAGCGATGCCTTGGATATGGTCTACATGTGAGCGAGTGTAGAGGCATTTGAACCGAGGCCTCAATTGGTGAAGGAATTGAAGGTCCTTCTATCCATGTAAAAAGGAATCCTCGGCGGAAATTAGAAGAAGTTCCAAGACACAACCAGATTCGCATAAGCATCTATTTTTTGAGTGCCCCTTTTCCCTACAGGTTTGGCATACTGTGAAGACTAAAGCAGATATGACTAATATTGCGGACCATTGGGATGTCATGGTTGCTGGAATTCTCCCAATGGCTAGGAAGTCGAGCGTGCAAAGTGTTATAGCAAAACTGGTGCTAGCGGCTACTACATACTATATCTGGGATGAAAGAAATGCTAGGCTTTTTCGTCAACAGAAAAGAACTTGTGATCAGCTGGTAGGAATAATCATTCATACTGTTCGTCTCAAGCTACTCACGTGTAGGTTCAAGAAAACAAGGCGGGTTGAGCGCTTCTTGACAGCTTGGGATTTACCTTTTTCATTAATTCGAATGTAATTTCTAGTTATTATTTTTTGTTTGTAATAGCTAGTGGAAAATGAGGCGTGGCATGTCACCCTCGTCTGTTATTTGCTGTTTAGCATGGATGGTTTGTAAAGCCAACTTGGTACTTAGCCAAGTTGCCTGTTTTAATTTTGATGATATAAAAAGTTAGACAGGGTATCCCTTTACCCAAGTTACCGTTGGAGCGAAGATGCAATTAAGGAGGATAAGATGCAATATATGAGTTATGTGACCCCCGCGATTTGAAGATAAATGAAAATGATTTGGGGACTACTCTAGAGGACAAGAGTAGTTACAAGTAGGATTAGGAATCTGGCGAATTGAAGGTCATCAAGAATGATAAGGAGATTTGGCGGATTGAAGACTGCCAAAGAACATAAGAAAGGATTCAAGGAACCTAGTTAAGAAGGTGGCTAATGATCTTGCTTAGAGGAGAAAGCGAGATGATATGAAAAGCATAAAATCCCTTGCATTTTTCTAGAAGAAAAATGTTAAGGGGGTAATCGCAACAAGGAAGATACTCAAACAAGGAGTATGAAATGCAAGGTTTTACTCTATCTCTCAAGAAGAGTTACTCACTAGCGTCGTTGAAAGAGATATGAAGTAGAAAGTAAAGTAAAGGAAGACGATTAACTCAAACGGTAAAGTGAAGGTATTGATGTCATCTACAAGATGTAGTTCTGAAGGTGTTCATCTTTATGGCGCTCCACGCGTTATACTTTAAATACCTATTTGAAAACCTTTATCGAAAGATAAACTATTAGTAGAGCATATCAACTAAGCTGAGAGGAAGCGGTATACACCCAACACCCGATGGAGGAAAGCCTTGCTAAAGAAGAGGAGTATCGTTGATAAGTGGAGGAAGCACGATGACCTGTGATGGATATTCCCTCAAGGTCAATGGTCGTATGTAGGTAAGTTAACATAAGATGAATTTGGGTGAGAAAAATTTTAGAACACATGACGAACAGTCAAGAACCATTGACGAAGTAGAGCGCAAAAAAAAAGGTGAAGAACGAAAACAACATGAAATCGCTAAGTTAGTAGTGAAAGCAAATAAGAAATACGATGTTAGAATTCAAGGCACATACTGCCGCAACGATCAAGGAAGTTGATCGCTAACCTAAGTCCCAAACAACTACAAACTGCTACTAATGGAAGGTTTGAATGAAAGTGTGATAATGATAACTCACTTATGTGATAAGTCAGGACTAAAGACGAGTACCCCTGAGATAAAACTCCAAGGACTATCGATTGCGTGTGTGTCATCCAAGATGAAAATTAGATTACAATTACTTTAGTAAGAGATGGATTTGAGTGACAAAATGGTAAGGAGTATGGTGACCCATAAGAAAATGAAAGGAAGATGGAAGGAACCACATGGTTGAGGAAAAGACGAAGTAATCGTTGTTTTACCTAAACTATTTTATATCGCAACTCCTAAGAACATTAAGTTACTTCACACAACATTATGCGAGTATATTTGAAAAGAAGCCTAGCATAGAAAGCTGAAAATGGACATGAGATTTTGGAGAGCAAGGTGATTAGAAGTTTTGTAAAGGTCATGAGGACCTAAGAAGGATTCCTCTTAAGAAGGAGTTCATATCTATGAGGATTTGAAGTGTTAGTCTTGCCAAGACGGTGAGGATGTGATATGATTATTTGTGAGCATAAGGATTGTGTAAAATCTATCGCGAGGAATGCATAGGAATAAAAGAGAAATTGGTAACAATATAACTTAGCGAGTAATGAAAGAGGCGACTTTGGAAAAATAAGGGAGAAGTTGAACAACAAGGGGCGAGTATGAGGAACAAGATGGAATTATCATCATACAATTCATGATTCCCTTACACGCCACAAAGCAACAAGGAAGACATTGGAAAACCCTAAAATGAAGTGATACGAAGACGTACCTTTGCAATTTTAGTACAACTTGGCACCCCGGTTTGTATCACTTTTGTTAAGGGGGTAATCCGTTAACAAGTGAATAGTCACAAACGAAGCCAATATCCTCAAGTAGCGGCAAGCGTGTCCAATGTCAAACAAAAGAATGATGAAAGTGGGCGACAAGTTATTGGAATGATTCTTTAATTGGGGTAGAAGACAATGAAGGAAAGTATGTAAAGTGACAATGGAAATGAGTAGTCACCAACAATCGATATTCCAACGTTTCTTATCGTTTTGTTGTAACTCATACTACGAACCGTTTGTTCGTTTTACACCTCCGTATTGACATTCTTATCATCTACTATTATTTAGTATTGGTCTAGGCAAGATTGACAGCCCATAAAGATTATATACAATTAATCTCTAGTCGTCTCATGAAGTGAGCGACATTTGTAACTTTTTCGAGGCTTCTAACCATGAGAACGTTAGGGCACCAAGCAAGAGATGCCCTCAACTATGGAGATCAAAGCTTGTAAGGTCAGGATGATTTGTAAGGCAAGGATGATCTAGTTGAACACTCACATTTTATTCGACTCGATGAAGCTATCCTTACCATTAATCTATTCACTCTTACTACCGTGTGAACGTTCAAACTTAGAGGAAGAAGTTCTTGTTAAGGGGGTAATGATGTAAAAACCCTCAAATTTAGGCTAGGACAAAACTTGGATTTATCTAGGTATCTATCCCTAGAGATTTTTTAAGAGAATAGGTCTTCCAAACATTTAAGGCATAGTGATAATTGCTCTCTAGTTCAATGAAATACCATAGATGACTTGTTATCTTAGAAATGTCAAACACAATAGTCATAATTATTCCAAACGATCTTTTGTGAGTCAAATGATGACAATCCTATATGAAGGTAACTTAAGCAATCAAGAATACTTATATTTGTCCAACAATTCTATTATCAAGCTAATTAAAGTACATTTGGACATAAAAATATAATTACCAACTCAAAATATTATCTATAAACTAGTGTGTATATAAGTGAGCTTAAATAACAATAACTATATATGTCTATTGTAAATGCAAGTTTATAAATAACGAGGTAAGTAATAAAATTAAAACACAAAAACGATATATACATACATATATAAACACGTCCTATATATATATATACAAACACAAATTATGTCTTAGAAAGATTAAATTAATTTATAACATTTATACATACGTACAACCTACACATACACTTTATAAAGTTGAAATAATTAACTAATTAATTTTATATAAGAGACCATATATACTTACACTCATATACATATATTATGAACCTAGACTTCATATGGACATTGCATATATAAAAGATTATAAAAAAATCAAACACTTAATTGGGTTTAAGTATAAAATTTCTGCCAAACACCCCCTTTCCTCACATACAACACCCAAAACATCACCAAACACCACCCCACATGAGTTACCCAATCTATGCATCCCTAATACCCCTCTTAACCAATACATTAACCCACTACATTAACCCTAGCCACGTTTTTATGACCCCGAGACCTCACCCACTCTTGCATTTTATACAAAACAAACACACATCTCAAAACTTTCTCTCAACTTTTCTTCACATTTTCTTTTCCATTTTCGGATTTTGCAAGCAAAAATGGAGCTTAAATCTAATCTAAACTATTGTAATAATAATCTTTCTTGTTAATTCATCATCTAAGGTCAAGTATGGAGTCATTTGGTGGTCTTGAATGTCGCGAAAATCAGCCCCTTATTCACATATAATCGAGTCTTTGAAGGTAGCTAGAAACACTCTTTTCTTGTTCAACAACTTGTTTTAATCATGTTTCTTCAAAAAGGCTTTTCATGAAACTTGTATGTTATTCTTATTTTCATGTTAATCTTGAGGATGGAGTCTTGATGTTGGTAGAATCACTCACTAAGACACATGCATGTCGAGATCTATGAGGAGATTTGATGATCCAACCCATGTCAAGACCAAAAGTGTGTCTTTTCGATTTAGCTTTTAAGTGATGAAAGGGTCTTGTTAAAAATCTGTTTTTGATGAAAAATATATGTCCATATTCTGTGATTTTTCAATATATAGGAGTTTTTAAAAGGTATATAAAAGATTATAACTTATTTGTATGTAAAATGGTTAGATCTTAACATGCATGCTTGGGTTTTGTACTAGTTTAGTTGTTTTTGATATGGGATTGAGATGGATCTTTAGATTTATGATTTTATATACCTTTGGATTTTAAAAGAAGTATAATATTCTGGGTTGTATTCATATATGACAAGAAGTATGGATTTTTATACAAACTAACTAAAGCTATGTTCAAAAATCACAAACCGAAAGCTTGAGAAACAAATATGAACACTTCACTTTAATCCAACAATTTAATCTATTGAAAAATTTGATATAAAATCTGTAGAAACACTATTAACATGGTAAAATATTGTTCAAATTGAAGTAAGTATATTGAAAATGTCAAATTTGGTGTTGGGTGAAGTAACAAAGTAAATGAGTAAAACACACTGAAATAGGCCAAATCACGTGCTTGTATCAAAATAAAAGATGTAGATAAACGAGTTAAGTTTAACCTCCAACTGGAATTACTCAAAATTACTGAAAAAAACGAAAGATATGATTTTTCTAATAAAACTGGTCAAAGCTGCATTTTTCTCTGAATATTTTATCAACTTTAACAATTTTTATCTCCTAATCCATAAGGTTCCATCAGGTCATACTTGGTGAAAAGTAATTTCAATGTGTTGTGAACTTAAAATAAAATCATGAGATTTTTCTAACAATTAGAATATCGAGAACCTTTATAAAACTTCTGATGTCACAAGCAGTGCCCATTCGGGACAGTTTGTGTTTTGATAATTTTCAAGGATACGAAACATTATCTAAAAATTCACCAAAAATTCACAAAAATACTAGATAAATATAAGTCGCAATTTAAAAATTAATCATGATGTGCATCATATCAAGGTGAGTCATAGCCCCCTTTCAAACTATTTTATGTGTTTAACTATCGGGGTGAAAAGCATGATATATAAATAAAATTGCTTTCTATATATATATGAAATGATTCTTGATATTATGATTATGAAAGGAAATTATAACGTATGTTCAATTTGATAAATGTTATATGATGAGCTTGAGTTCTGTCAACCCGTTATTTCTCGGTACACTACAATTTACTCCGAAAGGGGAGGCCTGTAGTTAGAGAGTTGCGCAATTAGGAATCGTCCACCCACCCAGAGCGTAACGGTGGAATATGATTAATCATTTGATATATTTTTCCCTCAAGAAGATTTGACAAATGAGAACTTTATAATTACCATGGATTTTGAACGTTTTAAATAACATTATGGTATTTGGGAAAAACTCGATAATATGATATGAGAACCTCAAAGCTCCTTTACGTGGACTATTATTTAAACAAGGGAACCTTCATAAAAAAGTGGAATGCTTACGTAATGAACTAGATGATCTTCAAAAAGAAATAGACAAGGATCCGTTAGATGTTTTATTGCGTGAGAAGGAGAGTGATTGTCTTAAGCGGTTTCATGAAGCTACAAACGATGAGGAATCCTTTTTGAAGCAAAAATCTAAAGTGGAGTGGCTTGCTACTGGAGATTCTAATACCTCTTATTTTCATAACTCTCTTAAATGCAGGAACCATAGAGGTCGAATAGATGTGATTAAAGACTCCCAAGGTGTGGTTTGTGAAGGAAGCGATGTTCAGAATGCGTTGGTCAAGCATTATCAGAATTTTGGGGGTGCGCGGGCGAGGTTAATTCTCAACCATCTCCTGAATTATTCACTAACGTTTTGAATGAACATTCTGCTAGTAGTATGATTCGTGAGGTAACTAATGATGAAATAAAGACGGCTATGTTTTCTATTGGTGAAAACAAGGCACCGGGGCCTGATGGGTTTACTTCGGCATTTTTTAAGAATACATGGTCGATTGTTGGTAAAGATGTCTTACTTGCTGTCCACGATTTCTTTAGAAAGGGAAAGTTATTGCCAGAAATTAATCATACATATATTGTCCTAGTTCCAAAGGTATCGACACCTTCTTCTATTAATGACTACCGACCTATTTCTTGTTGTAATGTGTTATTTAAGTGCATTAGCAAGATATTGGCTGACCGTATTAAGGATAGTTTAAAGGAGGTGGTTGGAATCAATCAATCTGCATTTGTACCAGGTAGGAGAATTTCGGATAACATACTTCTTACGCTCCTTATTATGCATAATTATCATAGAGTTTCAGGTCCTCCACGATGTTCATTCAAAGTGGATATTCAAAAGGCTTATGATACGGTTGATTGGGGGGTTTTTGCAAGCTATTTTGTTGGGATTTGGATTTCACCGGATCATGGTCAATTGGATTATGAGTTGTGTGACATCTACGTCTTTCTCTATTAGTATTAATGGACAGCTGCAAGGTTATTTTAAAGGGAAAAGAGGTCTTCGCCAAGGTGACCCAATATCACCATACTTGTTTACCCTTGTGATGGAAGTGCTCACGATGATTTTGCAACATTCAGTCTGATTAGATTCGTCTTTTCGGTTTCATAACAGGTGTGTCAAGCAAAGGATTATTAACTTGTGTTTTGCTGATGATTTATTTCTATTCTCGAGGGGTGATACAAGATCTGTGGGGGTTCTTATGAATTCATTTGATTCTTTTACCAAGATGTCAAGTTTGGTACCTAGTGTTCAGAAGAGCATCGTTTTCTTTTGTAACGTACCAGATGCAGTGAGATCATCTATCCTTAGTATCATGCCGTTTCAAGAAGGAAGACTTCCTGTAAGGTATTTGGGTGTTCCACTTATTTCGTCCAGATTATTGTAGAAGGATTGCAAGATTCTTGTTGAGCGTATGGAAAAAATAATAGGGGATTGGCGAAATAAATTCTTGTCATTTGCAGGAAGGGTGCAATTGGTTATATCGGTATTATCATCATTACATCTATACTGGGCATCTGTTTTTATACTTCCTGCTAGAATCATTAAGGACCTGGAAAAATCTATGCGAGGTTTCTTATGGTGTCAGGGTCCAATGCAACGGGGTAAGGCGAAAGTTGCTTGGAAGGATGTGTGTGTTCCAAAATATGAAGGTGGTTTGGGGATCAGGAGGATTGATGATATGAATAAGGCTTTGATGGCGTCTCATATATGGAGTATTTTAACACGCAGGTCTTCTCTGTGGGTTGAATGGGTCCATGATCATCATCTTAAAGGACGGAACTTTTGGGATATTCCTGTTCGTGCTTCTGGAAGTTGGGGTTGGCGTAAGCTACTCAAAATGAGACCTACAATTCGTAACTTTATATGGATGAAGCTAGGGAATGGTAACAGTATTTCATTCTTCCTAGTGATATTAGACGGGTTGGTTTCTCATTGAGTACGAAGGTGGCTGATTTGATCAGTAATGGGTCATGGGTATGGCCTTCTGATTGGCTGAACAAATTCCCCATTCTTCGCAATTCTCCAAGTATTACCCTATCGAATAATTGTGATAAGCTGGTTTAGAGAGCAGATGACATGGAGACTGAAGCTTCTACTTCTATCGTTTGGAACTCATTACGAAGAGTGGAACCACGTGTGGATTGGGCTGAAGCAGTTTGGTTCTCTCATTGTATTCCGCGTCATGCGTTCATGATGTGGCTTATAATGCGAAACAAACTATTGACGCAGGATAGAATATTGTTATGGAGCCCGACTCGCCGGAAGAATATGGATGTCATGTGTTGTAGCCTTTGCATTGCGGATTTTGATTCACATACTCATCTTTTTTTCAAGTGTTCCTATTCTAATCAGGTTTGGTGTCATATGCGTGGCTGGGCCAATATGCATGGTGTTCAACCTGATTGGAATTCTATTATGCAATGGCTTATAGCACGGGCTAAATCTAGATCGATTGGTAATGTCATTGGAAGGTTAGTTGTTGTTGCGTCTGCTTATTATATATGGCAGGAACGTAACAATAGAATCTTTAAAAACCATGCTCGTCCACCGGATATTTTGGCTAAATTGATACAAGATACTGTTAGATCGAGATTATGGAAGCTGAGGTTTAAGAAGACAGCTCGAGTTGTGCGCACATTAGAGGTGTGAGGTATATGTGGAGAGTTTTTATATCAAGATGGCTGATTAGTTGTCCTTTTATTAATAATGCTTGACTATGCTGTATTTTATCTATAGTGTTGGAAAAGCTAGTTTTGTTAGTTTGTTTTATGCTAGTTTTCATGTATACATATATAGGGTATGTCCTATATATGAACTAGTGTGATACTCCATCATACTAGCTTTATAATGTTTTTGGGTGTTGTTATATAAAGTCAACAGGATAATTTTCCCTTTACCCAAAAAAAACCTGCTCATATAAACAGTTCCCTTCCTAAGCAGCTGGCCATTCTTATCCATAATCTCAGTGTGCCCCATCAACCTGCACACTTCCCTGGTATTGATGCCAGAAGGAATGTCAATGGGCATCTCATTCTCATCAAAATAGTTCATCCTCAGGGCATCTCTGAGGGAATCAACAGTGATGGTGAAACTCTTGGTGCCTTGTTTAAGTGTGTGGTGGATGGACTCATCACTTTCCACATACACGGTAGTATACCAAAATTCACACAAATAATCATGGTACATTTTGCCCAGATTTCAGGTTAGGGCACCATATAAGGGACTACTTAAGAAAAAGGTATTTAACCTTCCAATAATAGATGTTGCCGAGTGATTTGTTGAGAGTTTGGTCAGCCAATTGTTCATATTTATTCTGATGGCATCGGCAGAAAGAGATGTGATTTGCCTTTTTAACATTGGCAGCAGGAGCATAGTTTGTGGCTAAGAGATTTTTGGGAGATGGTTTGGGAGCCATTTGAGATTAATGAAAATGAAATTGAAGGAATTTAAAGTTGATAAAAGAAATTTAAGAAGAGAGATGATGATGATTGGAGAGTAAATGAAGAAGGAAATAAATGAAGAAATTTGAAGATTTGGAAGTAAATGATTTTTGAGATGAAACTGAAAGTGAAGGTAAATATGGGTATTTATTGAGGAAAGAGAAAATGGAATTCAAAACGGTAAGTTTGAAAAATTTCAAAACAGTTTTGATCGGTTTTGACATCTGCATTTAATGTTTTCCATCACACATAAATGTATGACGGTTGACAACCCAAAAAAATTACCAACTTGCACTTTTTGCCTTCCCAAGGTAACAAAACCATCATTTTAAGTTGAAAAAGTCATGCCACATAAGGTGAACAGTAACTGTCCAGATAAAAATTTGTATGGTTGGCATGCACTAGCATCAAGTGTTAAAAAACATATAATGACTTGACACACAAAGACTCATTTTAATGCATCTGGAGGTTGACAAGACACTCCAGTTTCACTGGTGGATTAGGCCACTAGAATATGCACTGATGGTACAATGGAGGGACACCCAGTAAGTATCCAGATTAAACCATTCTAGTAATCCTCAAACACGCACATCAACTAACATAAACAAATGAGAGGGACACATTTACAAAGCGACTGAAGTCACTTCAAACATGCACATCAACTTATCCAATATTAATGAGAGGGACACATTTACAAGGTACTAGAAACATTTTCCAGAAAAATTTGTCCAGTGAGAAAATAAATTAATAAATTCCCCCTGAAACTTAGATATATATATAAAAAAATGTGGTCTGAGTCTTTCCCCCTGGAATGGTGATCCATAAATCTATCGGTGTAAAGATAGTATCACAAAGGCGTTCGATAGCTTTACTGGTATAGATTTATAAATCTGGAATCAAAGAACCCTGCTAGTGTCACAAAGGCGTTCATAACAAGGTTTCAGATTAAGGGTGTTCAACATTCCCAACTCACTGATAAGATTTTGAAAAGCTTTCTCATCCAAAGGTTTTGTAAATATGTCAGCAAGTTGTTTGTCAGTGGGGATGAAGTGGGTTTCAACATCATTTTTCATTACATGATCACGAATAAAATGATACCTGACATCAATGTGTTTCATCTTGGAGTGCATGACTGGATTGTTTGAGATAGCAATGGCACTGGTATTATCACAAAAGATAGGGGTCTTTGAATACTTAATACCATAATCAAGCAACTGGTGCTTCATCCAGAGTATCTGAGCACAACAACTAGCTGCAGACACATATTCTGCTTCAGCAGTGGATAAAGACACAGAAGTTTGCTTCTTACTGGTCCAGCTCACCAGTTTGCCACCAAGGAAATGACATCCACCAGTAGTGGATTTCCCGTCTATCTTACAACCTTCATGATCTGAATCTGAATAACCCATTAGATCTAAGCCTGAGCCTTTGGGATACCAAAGACCCAAACTGGGAGTACCCTTGAGGTACTTCAAAATGCGCTTTTACAGCCGCCAGATGAGATTCTTTTGGGTTAGACTGATATCTGGCACAAAGACATGTTGCAAACATTATATCTGGTCTACTGGCAGTTAAATACATTAGTGAACCAATCATGCCTCTATAGGCAGTAGTGTTCACTGGCTTCCCATCAGGGTCTATATCTATTGTTAAAGGTGCAGAAATTGGAGTTTGATTTTGAAGGTGAAGAATTCATATCAAATTTTTTAAAAATATCTCTAACATATTTTTCTTGATTAATAAAAATACCATCACTGGTTTGTTTAATCTGGAGTTCAAGAAAATATGTTAGTTCACCCATCAAACTCATTTCAAATTTTGAAGACATGATTTTTGAAAATTTCTTGCACAAGGATTCATCAGTAGAACCAAAAATAATATCATCAACATAAACTTGTACCAACAGAAGATTACCTCTTTCATGAAGAATAAATAAGGTATTGTCAATTGCACCTCTTTTGAAACCATTTTCTGATAAGTGTTTGGTCAGAGTATCATACCAGGCTCGAGGGGCTTGTCTGAGGCCATACAGTGCCTTGTCCAGACGGTATCCCCAGTGTGGATGCTTTTCATCAATGAAGCCTGGAGGTTGCTTGACATAAACTTCTTCTAATTCTCCATTATAAAATGCACTATTTACGTCCATCTGGTAGACCTTGAACTTATGATGAGCAGCAAAGGCTAAAAACATTCTGATGGCTTCTAACCTTGCTACTGGTGCAAATGATTCTTCAAAGTCAAGGTCTGTCTGAACGTACCCTTGTGCCACCAATCTTGCCTTATTTCTTATCACATGTCCATCTTCATCAACCTTATTCCTGAAGACCCATCTGGTTCCAATTGGTTCTTTCTTGCCAACTGGAGGAGGAACCAGATTCCAAACTTTATTTCTTTCGAACTGGTGAAGCTCTTCTTGCATAGCTATCACCCAGCTTGGGTCATTCATTGCCTCGTCAATCTTCTTCGGTCCAATCAGTGATAAGAAGCTGACATATAAACATTGTACACTAGAGGCACTTCTGGTCTGAACCCCTCTACTGGAGTCACCGATAATCTGGTTGATTGGGTGAGCTTTTGTCCACTTAGAGTATTGACCAGAATTGTTTCTGACAACAATATCAGTGCAGGAAATCAATTGATTTTCTGGAATGGGATCTTGCCAGACAACTTCAGCATCTGCATCAGAATCTGTAAGATCATGATTTGCATCATGAAATTCTTCATTTAAAGGCATTTCTTGAATTACTGGCTCAAAATCAATTGGATCTGATACTGGTGGTGTAGTATGAACATTTGATCCAATAACAAGTTTAGAGGGTAGTTTGAAACTTATTGAAGGATAAAATGAAGTATTACTGGGAGGTTTTTCGATTTGCACTGGTTCCAAGTCAAGATGACTGGAAACATCTTCAAATGAATCTTTATTGAAGTTGATAGGATCAGATTCACCAAAGATAATTGGATTTTCTGGGGGAGAATTAAGGGTTGGCTTTTTATTGATTGCATCATTTGACTCATCAAATGTGACATGAATTGACTCCTGGACCTTTTCCAGTCTTTTGTTGTAGACTTTGAAGGCTTTGCGAAGGGCTGAATATCCTAAGAAATATCCTTCATCAGCTTTAGCATCAAATTTGCCTAACTGACTGGAGTCGTTCAGGATGTATACAGGACATCCAAAAACGTGAAAATAACCAATATTTGGTTTTCTATTTCTTAATATTTCATAGGATGTCTTCTTATGTCTCTGCACATATACTGAGCGAATCTGGGTGTGGCAAGCAGTTGCAATTGCAATTGCTTCAGCCCAGTACATTTTGGGAAGACCAGATTCAGCAAGCATACTCCTGGCAGCTTCTATCAGCGTTCTGTTCTTTCTATCTACAACTCCATTCTGCTCTGGAGTGTGTGCTGATGAGAAATTCTAGGAGATGCCAATCTCAGTGCAGAATTTCTCCAAGGTTGCATTCTGGAACTCTGTTTCATTATCACTTCTTAACTAACACACTTTTCGCTTATATTTGAGTTCAATTTGCTTGATAAGAGCGATGACTTCAGCAACAGTTTCAAACCATTTACATAAGCTACCCGTCTGAATTTGACTTGACCATTATTTAGAACACCATATCCCTCAGTATTTCCAGAACCATCATTCCCAAAAGTAATAGAGGGTCCGTCTGAAACTACGAACTCCTCCAGCAGGGCTTACATCCGGTCATTGTCCTGCCAGCAGCGCTGTCAAGATACCAAATATATTTCTTTCGATCGCCCTGAACATCCACCAGATTATTAGTTTAAAGGTTTGCGAACCCATCGACTGATGGGTTCTCTGGATCCACAAGGATGGATCCCAGCTGGTATCTGGTTGATTTCACTTTCAAAAATAGTGGGTTTCTCAGTAAACACCACTGGAATTGACAGTTTTGAAACCTTTTTCTTTTTCTTATCAACAGGTGTGCTCAATTTTTCTTTCTTGGAAAAAGGTTTTGTATTTTGTTTAGGGCCAGATGAAGTACCCCCAAAATTGTTAATTCTTGTATTGCAACTTTGAACTTGACGAGCCAGTAGTTGAAACTGACTCTCCAGCCTTAACAAAATAGTTTCTTCAGATGACACAGCCTTTCCAAATGACTGTACTTTTGGCTTAGGTGGAGGAACAACATTCTTCTTTTTCTGAACCTGGGGTTCTTTAGAAGATGATTGAGGCAAAGGTTTATTCTGCTTAACCTTCTTGACTGGAGCATTCATCTGGGGAGCTCCAGTCTTAACCTCAGACAATTGAACAGGAGGAATAATACAAGTTTTGGGTGTTGTTGGTTCATCATAAATAGTGCTAGGTTTTAACACTTCAGGCAATCGGTCAACAACAGGTATTAATGCAGCAGCATTGACATCACCCCCCAGATATGCATGTTTTTGGGAGGGGTATTGGTTACGTGCAGCATTATAAGGTTTCTTGGTCTCAAGCCATGACTGGATAACATGTTTTTTTTTTGTTAAAATTTTTTTCCAGTTCTTCTTTTTCCTGGACCAGTTGTTCAGTAACCAAAACTTGTGCTTTAAAAGCGAGTTCAATATCTTGCAATTCTTTTAACTTTGATTGTAAATTTGCCATTTCAGAAAAATCTGTTTCAAAAGTATTTGACATTTCTGAATGAACAGTTTCCACAAAAATCAAATCATAGTTTAAAGCTTCAGCAATGTCCAATTTTAATTCAGGATCAGTTTCTTTGTTATAATCTATTACCTTCTTCATGACAATGTCCACCATCTTCCAGATGTACATCTTCTTTCACCAGATGCCCTTCATCAGCCAGAGCCATATAACAACAATCTCTTTCCTCTTCATCATCAATTGATGAGTCATCAAAGGGAACCCATTCTTCTTCAGCAACCATGCATTTATTATTATCTTTTTCTGCAGACATGAGAGCAATTTGAGCCTTAAGCTTTTTGTATTTTGATTTGTAGCTATCATCATGCTTGTTATAAGAAGTTGATGGACTAGATTGAGAGACAAACTGATTGGACTTGCACTCTTTCATGAAATGACCTTTTCTGCCACACTTAAAGCATGTCAGATTTGTCTTGTCAGTGGAAGAACTGGGTGCATTGTGTCCAGTGGGTCTGTTGGCTCTGGCTTTGAAACGGTTAAACGTTTTAGCCATCAGATCATCACTTTCAGTTTCATCACAATCTGGAGAGATATTATTCATGACTCCAGAATCCATTAATTCAGACATCATCTTCTTCATAGAAAATACATTCTCAGAAGACATTAATGTTGCACAGGGTGGTTCAGTATGACTAACCACAGGGGAACTACTGGAAGCATGATTAATAGCATCTTTTTCTGCCTCAATTCTCTGGGCTTGATTCTCTTCAGTGAATCTGAAGGCTCCATACAATGTTGACAAAGTATGGGAGTGCAAAGTTTTACCTTGTCTCAAGACCACGATCATATGAGACCATTTAGATGGATGAATATCACAAAATTTTTCAAGAAGTATATCCTTGTCTTTTTCTACTCCAAGCCCTCTCAACTGGTTTATAATACTCATAAATCTGGTGTAAGTACCAGTTAATGATTCATTGGGCAGAGCAAAAAATGACTCGTACTTCTTATTCAAAGACACTTTCCTGGTAACAATAGTGTCATCACCACCTTCAATCTGATTCACTAGTTCATCCCACATGCTTTTGGCACTGGGATAAAGCACTAGTGTGGGAATAAGAGCTTCTGGAACGGCCCCGAGGATCATGACTTTTAAAGTAGTGTCAATATTGACTAGTCTCTTTTCCTCTTCAGACCAATGTTCCTCTCTCTTTTCCCTACCAGATCTTGCTCCAGTTGGATCAAGAAGTGGATTGAGAGGACTTCTAGGAATATAGGGTCCTTCATTTAAATTTTTATCATATTCCTCTCAATACCAGTGACATGTAAAATCATCTTGGCTTTCCACGTGCCAAATTGATCACCATTCCCACTGAATTTGGGAATAGGAGTGTTTGAGTAGTGCACATGCACGTGTGGAGAAGCAGGAATAGGAGGTGGTGGTGGTGGATTATTGTTAACATGGTCAGTAGTCTGTTCAGTTTCTTTAATGGGAGGAGGTCCAGTATTTAAAGGGTTTCCTTGTGTATTCTCTGGGTTGGCCATCAAGAAAATACAGATCTAGGCAAGTATGTTAACTTATCTCTGATACCAATTGTGAAGTCCCTCACTCGATGGTTTAACCCACAAGTGTAGAACACAACAAGTCAAGTAATCACTAGATAGGACTAGTATCAAACGTCAAGTAAGCACTAGATTGGACTAGTATTACAATAAATATAAATGCAAGAATATATATAAAGTAATACGTACTTAAGCAATATAAAGATAAGCAAGTAAAGTGAATGGTGAGACACAATGTAATTTTCAAGTGTATTTTATTTATTGATGTTAAATAAAATACAAGGTTGTTGTGGAACAAGATATTACAAAGTAAGTATCTAAACAACCTATGAATTACAAGTGATCTAATTTTGCTAAATAAACTCCTTGATCGAAATACTTAAAGTTGTGAAGTAAAACTGTTTAGATCGAGAGTATTTAAGCAAAGTACAAGAATAAAGTCACATGATAGTGACTTGTCTTCGAATTAACCAACCACCTTTACATGCGTGTAAGGCTTTTAACAAAGGACAAATGGATTGTCTGGGTAAAGGCATGTAAAGGCATAAAGTCAATTCCTCGTAATCAGTGTTCAGACTTGTAAGGTCTAGAACACTGACAAGGACTCCAGTCAGGAGATCTGGTAAGTCTTCCAGTGAGCTCCGCTATTTGTTAGACATCTTTCTTCAGACTTCAGTCTTCGATTTCAGTGAGAATGTTCTTCAGTGGAAAGATCTTGACTAGAGTGAAGACCAGTGAACAAGTCTGGTGAAATCCAAATTCCTATACAAGTAAGTTGTTCACTGGTATTGGAAAAGTCGTCAATGGGAAAATTAAAATGGAAGATGGTTGACTTAAAGCCACTAAGGCTAGGGGTCCCTTGAGAAACTAATCTATTTGTGAATGTGCAGGAGCTACTAAGGAAAACTGCAGGTTTATGGTTTGTCAATAGTGGAAGCTCCAGGCACATTATGGAAGACAAGGGTCTAGTGACAGAGTTACTCCTATCAAAGGATCGTATGTCTGTTTTGTTGATTCCAAAGGCGGAAAAATTTCCGGGGTTGGAAGAGTTGTAAATGGAAGCATTTTAATTAATAATGCCAATTTTGTTGAAAAACAGGGTCAAGACTCTTTACTAGGTGTACAGATGTCAGAGAAGGACTTAGAAAAGGAAAAAGTCTATCTTACACATTATACATTGAAGGGTAGTGATCGGGTTTTTACCGAGAGAATTTTCGAAAGACTGTTTTCCTCGGGTTTTGATTGACAAAGTGTGGAGTGTTGAAGTTAGCCAAGAGAATCGCACTCGTGTTCATCCAAGGGTTGTGCCCCTTGTCTTGACTTCTGAACAAGAAGAGATATGCAGATCTCATGAACAAGCTATAAAGGACTTTGAAGATCGGTTAGATGAAAGGAGAAGGAAACTCCGTGAAACTGATGATCATTGCTCCAAGAAAACATGTTCTAATTAGTTTTATTATTTGTTATGTTTTCAAAAAATTTGTGATAGATAGAATACTATAGAAGATCATGACTAGATGATGATCTATAGCATTTTTTTAATCTTTGTTATGTTTATGTTATATTATTGGATATGTTTTATGTTTGTTCCAGAAGTGCACTAGTTTAATCACAGGGATGAAGAAATTGGTGTTCTTGAGGAAAGAGACATAAGTGGATGTTGATAGCTTTTAAGCCTACTTAATTGTTCTTTAAAATTGCTCAGTTCAGTGATACCATTATATGATGTATCGATAGGCACAAAGTACCAAGGTTTCCTTATAATCTGAACTTTAATGTATACAATATTCTTATGGGAAACATATTCAGATATATGGCTTGAGAATGCCTGCTTTTCAAATGATTAGATGTGGTCCTTAAATCTTGCGAAAGATCTTGCATTGTATTTATGTATATTTGGTCGTTATATAGAAGGTCTCGGGTACATACATGCGTATGTATTGCTCTTTCGGATGTATATTTATGACAAGATATGCAAATATCTAATAAATCTTTTGAAAATTATGGAGCAAATGTGGCCTTTGAGATTCAGACAAGTAAGTCCTTGGGGTGTCTATATATACCTAGCCTACCTAAAGCTTCCAACTTGGGATAGGTTGTTAGAAAGTTCGCTACACGGTCTCATCGAAAGTCACGGGTTTCCATAAGCGCTTTAAATGATGTCACAAATATGCAAGTACTTAGCATTATGCAATGTTGGGTATATTTCCGTACGATGAGTCAAGTTATGTCGCTCTGCGTGTGAGGAATCACCAACCTGTCACCGCTGACTTGATTCTTAAAGACCATCTCCCTGAAGTTGCCAAATGTCTTAATCTTAGTGCTTGTGTCGATTGTGGGAGTATACCTGAATGTGGGTCACGTAAGTTCGTAAACTTGATTAAGTGGCATATTAGGCTACTCGGGTTATATGGTGACTGTCCTTGGCCAGGGTATGTCGAAAGTGTCACAAACCAAAAGGAAACTGGAAGTACCGAGTGTTTAAGAGGATAAACTGTAAGGTCCTATGGTTGCGTGGATCATAATAAGACGTGATTCGTTATGTCAAGAATGCGGAATCCTCTTGAGATAACTAGATTGCTATTGCCTTTTGTCGATTAATGAGCAATTAACCAACCTAAGGTCACACATGAAGTAGTAATTCGTGTAGAAGAACACACGAACAATAAAGCAACTTAATTCGTAAATTCGTCAAAAGTTCATTACTAATTTTCGTGAATTAGTGTTGTATTTTTACTAATAAGGTTTTGGTTCGTGTGGGCTTAGGCCTTAATTGAAGTATTAAGCCCCATTAATCAACCAATCGATCTGCCTCGTGCTGGCAATCCTTCATGCTGATGACGTCAGCACGAGGGTCATCCCTTTGGTTCTCATTTGACTTTGTTTGACCTATACATAATATCCAACCATCGTTTAAGTATTCCACGACACTTATAAACATTGGTTCTATGTTCTTGTACCGGCAAATCAATATATAACACACAAACACAAAACAAAACATAAACAGATATAATATTGAAGTTCAAACGTAATCATTAAATACCAACAAAAGTTCTTATTTAAATGATTACAACACAGTTCATAAACATAAACGATAATCAAATCTATGTTGCTATTGTCACACAAATCTGCATCTACAGACTCCCCTTGACAGTTGCAACTAGATTTCTTTAAAGTCTTTGAACTTCCAAGTTATCCATTAAACAAAAGTCTTGTGTTATTCGCATGAATTCTCTTTTGTAAAGCGAGAATGTTGCGATAGCGCCTTTCTTCAACTCTCCAAAAATTCACTGCTGAAC
This sequence comes from Erigeron canadensis, assembly GCF_010389155.1. Taxonomy (NCBI): domain Eukaryota; kingdom Viridiplantae; phylum Streptophyta; class Magnoliopsida; order Asterales; family Asteraceae; genus Erigeron; species Erigeron canadensis. The sequence continues at coordinate 1,738 of NW_025215792.1, read as the reverse complement.
AAGGTATATTCAAAAGTCTTCTCTGATCACCTCTTAACAAGTTGACAACCTGCATCGGATCATACATGCATAGCAACATTTGTTTCTTTGAATCATCAACAAACATTTGTGCTTTGCCTGACTTGATATCTATCTGCCAAAATGTCATTGTTGTCAGCATATCTTGATCCCTTTTTGATAGCGGGAACCTTCTTAACACATTTAATCTTTCTCTGGACAAACCGAAATGTGTCATCTGGATTCTTAATCTTCTTCGGTGTAGGCTTAATCAACCTATCTTCTGGCTTCAGACCTCTATCACTAAAATTCCAAATTCTTTCATCTCTGAATCTATTCCAGTAGAAATCCGCAAGTCCATTTATTGAAGATAAACAAACCATCTTCTTCCCAAGTCTAACAAATCAGAATCACTGAGAGAGTGGAAATGTCTTTAACTCATTGACAAATACTGGCATCCTTCTTTTCTCTTGATAACAAATAACTCAATTCTTTGATCATAGAACCAACTTTGTATCACTGAGAAATACTTAGGTGCATCCTTGTCTGAGATAAACTCCCAAAACATTGATGGCTTATACGTATCACGCATTACCAAACAAGTATGTCCTATATAACCTGGAATCAGTCTATTGATAATAAACTCAGGATCTTGCTGCACCAGAGGTATATTAAATCTTCCAAGATCAACCTCTCGTGTAGCATATATATTCCATAATAGATCAATATATTATCATGTCCTTCATCTACTATATTTGCAGATACAGCAAACCTCAAATTTGTTGCATTCCTAGGTTCATCTGGACTTTCTCTGATTGGATTAAGATTGAGATGTTCTACTTCAGCTACCGGTTCAACTTGAAAGACTTCATTTTCATTAAGACAGGATCAAAGTCATAAGGTATATCAAGTAACCTTTTCCTATCAACTTCTGAAATAATGAACTCTCCTTCTTCCAAATCTTCATCATTGATACTGTCTAAGTCATCCTCAGCATCAAGATCATCCAATGCACCTATCCTTTGAAGCTTATCTGCAATTTTAACAATTCAAATATGCAAAGACAAAGAACATAAAACATAAGTCAAGACATAATAAATAGTATAAATACATAAAAAAATTAAAATAAATAATACTATATCATAAATATAATGTAACAATTACATTAATACTTATCTTATAATCTTTATCTATTTTAACTTACAAGAATAATATTATATCATAATATAATGTATTACTTAATACATTCATATTTATCTTATAATCATTATTACATCTAAAGTGCACAAATCATTAACATTAAGGTTCATAATCCGAATCTGACTCTGACTCTGAAGAAGTATGAGTTAACCCTGACCGTTCTTTCATTTGATCCCTAAGTGATCCTGGATCATATAATCATCATAATCCATAATCTCTGCTCTAGCTCTCATATGAGCCTGTGGATCATAGCCCAATCTCTTTCTAGTCTATGCACAATCAATGGGTGCAAATCTGACTCTGTGATTACAAACACAGTTCCAAAACATAAACGATAATCAAATCTATGTTGTATTGTCACACAAATCTGCATCTACACAACATATTGGTAATCGTTTTGGATCACTGTTCCTAACTAATAATAAGAGATTTATTTCTCATGTGGGCTTATGTAACATGCTAAGCTGATCTAATCAATGCAGTACTTTAGCTCTTGTAACTATGATTATTCGTTTATGTTCGTGTGTTGTTTATGTGTGGT